>NW_028261395.1:46141169-46251169 GCF_051295495.1 Thamnophis sirtalis
AGAAGGGAATGGGGTTTGCAAGGAGGAGGAGGAGGAGGAGGAGGAGACAGAGGGGAATTGGGGAAGAGGAGGAGAAGGAGGAGGAAAAGGAGATCTGCTGCTCTCTGAGCTTGGTGGTTTCCATGCAGACGTCTCGCGACCCAGCTAGGTAACATAACCAGTGCTAGAAGGGAGGGGAGGAAGAGGAGGAAAGGAAGGAGGAAGTGAAGGAGAAGAGGAGGAGGAGGACTGTGGGGTCCTTGCTACTCTCTGAGCTGGGTGGTTTCCTTGCTGACGTCTCACGACCCAGCTAGGTAACGCTGTCAGTGCTAGAAGGGAGAGGGGTTTGCGGAGAGGAGGAGGAGGAGGCAGAGGGGAAGGGGGGAAAAGGAAAAGGAGGAGAAAGAGGAGGACGGTGGGGTCCTTGGTGCTCTCTGAGCTTGGTGCTTTCCTCGCGGACGTTTCGCGACCCAACTACGTAACATCATCAGCGTTCGAGGGAGGTAGAGGAAGGGAGCGTGAGGAAGAAGGCCCTGCAGACCTTCCGGCCACCCGATCTGGCTCATATCCTCCCTCCAACCGTGCCTTCTCCGCCCTGCCCTTTCCCAAGTGCCCAGAGCTGCCTCGGCTGGCACAATTCGGGCAAACCTCCATTCGAAAAGGCAGCAACTGGTGAAAATTAAAAGATTTAACATGAAAATTAAAAATAATAAAACTGCTGGCTTTGTAAACAGAAAAGGGCTCGGCGGATTCGAACCCGGGTTTCCTGGCATCCCCAAACGGTGAAGGATAATAATAATAGTAGTAGTAGTAGTAGTTATTACATTAAAGTTGTTGTAGGCCGTCGCCCAAGGAAGGGAGGGAGGGTGCTGCTGGCTGGCCGCCTTGCCCTCCTGCCCTCTTGCTTGCGCTGAGTTTCCCCCCTCCGGGCTGTGGAGGAAACCTGTATTAACTCGGGAGTGGCTTCCGATGGGTGCCTGCTTCCTCCTCCCCTCCTCCTCCTCCTCCTCCTCTGGCGGGCGTTTTTTTACAAGGCGGAGGAAGTGATGTCAGGCAGTTGTTAAACCGGGATGAGCAGCTGGGGCAGGGCGGGTGACTGTCTTTGGAAGCGATGTGGCCCTTCCTGCCTCGGGAGATTTACTCCTGATAGTTGGCGGCTGAGTAGGCAGAAAACTGGGTTACTAAAGGCAGGAAGAAGGGTGTTTTTTTCTTCTTCTTTTTTTGGCTTGCAAGGACAGCCAAACTGTGTGTGTCTCTCCCCCCACCCCTCTCTATCTCTATCTGTGCAGACCCCTCCTCGGTGTTGTTTCCGGAGTCCTTGGCGCAACCCCAGAGGAAAGGATGGGGGGGGGGCTTTGGCACAGAGGGAATGCTGGCTTGGATGGGGGTCACCATCATGACTTCTGTCTCCTTCCCCACACCAGATGCTTGTAGTAGGACGGCCCAGGGTGGGGTGGGGGGGGAGAGAAATGGGTTGGCAAATTAGGACGGGATTTTATGGGTGGGTGGGTGGTTTGGGGGGACACAAAACGGCCAACTCGTGGTTGTGCTTGCGTGCCAGCAGCAAGTTGAGGTGAAAGGAATTTCGGGGGGTGGGGTGGGTGGGTCTCGTTCGGAGGGCGCGGGGACCTTAAGCGGGCTTAGTAAGACAGCGGAGTATTTGCTCAGCCGGAATAGAGCTTGGAATGGACCTCGGAGGTCATCTAGTCCAGCCCCCTGTCCAAGCAAGAAACCCTAGACCTTTTCAATCAGAATGCAGCTGGAAGGGACCTTGGAGGTCATCTAGTCCAGCCCCCTGCCTCAAGCAGGAGACCCTAGACCTTTTCAATCAGGATGGGGCTTGGAAGGGACCTCGGAGGTCATCTAGTCCAGCCCCTTGCCTCGAGCGGGAGACCCTAGACCTTTTCAATCAGGATAGAGCTTGGAAGGGACCTCGGAGGTCATCTAGTCCAGCCCCCTGCCTCGAGCGGGAGACCACAGACCTTTTCATCAGGATGAGGCTTGGAAGAGACCTCGGAGGTCATCTAGTCCAGCCCCTTGCCTCGAGCGGGAGACCGCAGACCTTTTCAATCAGGGATGGGGCTTGGAAGGGACCTCGGAGGTCATCTAGTCCAGCCCCCTGCCTCGAGCGGGGACACCCTATTACCCTTCCAGACAAACGGTTGTCCGATCCCTTCTTCAAAAGCCTCCGGCGTTGGGAGCAGCCGCAGCTTTCTAGTGGCAAGTCGTTCCACTGGTTCTTCTTCCCTGCCAGGAAAATTGCTCCTCGAGTTCTAGCTTTGCCTCTCTCTCCTGGTTTCGCTCCGCTCCACGGCTTCTCCTCCTGCCTTCTGGGAGCTGCCCCCCTCCCCACCCACCCAGTGGGCCCATTGATGCTCGGGGGGTGGTGGTGGTGATCCAGGTGCCCCTTCAGTCCCCCCGGGCTGAGTGATTCAGCTGGGCCTCCATCCACTCCCTGGGCAGGATATTATGGTCCTCCGCCCCTTCATTACGCCATGCCTTCCTCTCCCTAGTAATAACACACCTCCCAGGTTGTCATTAGGGGCAGGAAGGGAGCCTGCAAACCCCATTTCCTCTCCCAGCCCAGCTTTCTCCCACACGCCAGGAGGGGAATCTAGGTTCCCTTCGGAGAAACTGAGGCCGGGAGGGAGGAGACGGGGTGGGGCACGGCGGGCCTCCTGTTTTTAGAGGCAGGGAAGGGAAGGAAGAGAGAAAGAAAGAAGGAAAGAGAGAGAGAGAAAATGAAGGAATAGGAAAGGGAGAGAGAGAAGGAAAGAGAAAGAGAGAAAGAAATAAGGAAAGAATGGGAAAGAAAGAAGGAATGAGAGAGAGAAGGAAAGAGAAAGAAAGAAGGAATGAGAGAGAAAGAGGGAGAGAATGGAAGAGAAAGAAGGAATAAGAGAGAGAGAAAGAAAAAAGGAAAGAGAGAAAGGAAAGGAAGAAATAAGGGATAAGAGAGAGAAAAAGGAGAGAAGGAAAGAGAAAGAAATAAAGAAGGAATAAGAGAGAAAGAGAAGGAAAGGAGAGAGAAGGAAAGAGAAAGAAATAAAGAAGGAATAAGAGAGAAAGAGAAGGAAAGGAGAGAGAAGGAAAGAGAAAGAAAGAAGGAATAAGAGAAAGAGAAAGAGAAGGCAAGAGAGAGAGAAGGAAAGAGAAAGAAATAAGGAATAAGAGAGGGGGGAAGAAGAAGGAAAGAGAAATAAATAGGAGAGAGAGAAAGAGAGAAGGAAGGGGAGAGAGAAGGAAAGAGAAAAACAAAGGAATAAGAGAGAAGGGAGAGAAAAGGAAAGAAAGAAAGAAGGAAGGAATAAGAAAGCGAAAGAAAGGAGAGAAGGAAAGAGAAAGAAATAAAGAAGGAATAAGAGAGAGAGAGAAGGAAAGGGAGAAAGAAAGAAGGAAGGAAGGGGAGAGAAGGAAAGGAGAGAAAAGGAAAGAAAGACAGAAAGACAAAGAAGTAAAGGCAGAAAGAACAGGAAAGAAAGAAGGAAAGAAAAAAGAAAGGAAGGAATAAGATAGGGAAAGAGGGAAAGAAAGACAGCTCGAAACATGAGAATTACGGTCATTATACTAATGAAATTAGATATTATTATGGAGAGAAAGAGAAAGAAAGAAAAAGGAAAAAGGAAAAGAAAGATCGAAATGGGGAGAAATACAGCCATTCTACTAAGAATACCATTGAAACACTGGGTGGTCTCCTTTCCCCCTGTTGCATCATCTTTTCATCATCTCTATTCTGATTGATTGATGGATTGAAATGGTCTAGGGGTCTCCTGCTTGGGCAGGGGGCTGGACTAGAAGACCTCCGAGGTCCCTTCCAGCCCCAATCCCCTCTGCACTGTTCCTGGCTCCTTCCAAAGCAGCTGGTCTCTGGAAATAGGAGCCATCCCCCTTTCTCCTTTGACCCTGGGGGTCATCCTCACGCTCCCCTCTTCCTCCTTTCCCAGGGCGCGAAGGTGGCTGCTGAAGACCATGGACTCCTTCTGAACGTCCAACGACGGGGCACAGCCTCGCCCGGCGCAGGCCATGTCCACTACAGGCATTGCGGCCCACCTGGCTATCTCCGTAATGGAAGCCTGGAGGCCTGTTGCCGTCGCCACAACAGGCAGCTTGCAAAGTGAGTGCGGGAGTGGGGAACGGCGCAGCGCGCGCGGGCGCGGGGTCTTAGACACGCTGTCGTGCGAGGCCCTCCGTGCTTCCCCGTTTCATTTACGGATGTGTTTTTCCCCACCCTCCCTTTCTCCCCAGCCCTTTCTTCCACGTGGACTCGGTGGCGATGGCTTGCAACCTGAACCCAGGACCCAATCCTCTGACCTCCGTTGGTAGGTACCCCGAAAATTGGTCCCGTTTCTTACTTTATCCCACCGGAAGGCTTTTGGGGGGGCCTCCACTGTGTTCTTCGCTTGCCCTCTAGCGCAGGGGGTCTCCCAAGATTTCTGGCTGCGCGGACCTGTGGGGTGGAGAGGGGAGAGGGATGGTTTGACACAAGCCCACAATTTGTGGGGAACATCCTCCTTCCCCCTCCCTAACTACCTGGTCTGCAAAACCCCAAAATATTGGGGAACTCTACACAAAAGGTGTGGGCGCGGTGGCTAAGACGCTGAGCTTATCGAACCAAAAGGCCGGCAGTTTGGCGGTTCGAATCCCCAACGCCGCATAACGGAGTGAGCTCCCGTGACTTGGCCCAGCTTCTGCCAACCGAGTAGTTCGAAAGCACGTTAAAAAATGCAAGTAGAAAAATAGGGACCACCAATTTTGGTGGGAAGGGAACGACGTTCCGTGCGCCTTCGGCGTTGAGTCATGCCGGCCACATGACCACGGAGGCGTCTTCGGACAGCGCTGGCTCTTCGGCTTTGAAACGGAGGTGAGCAACGCCCGCTAGAATCGGGAACGACTAGCACAGATGTGCGCGGGGGAATTTTTACCTATTTAATATTTATCCCAAGATATCTTTCCTCCTAGGCCAGGTCTCCTGTCCCGATTCAGACAGCGGACCGAGTTTCCTCTTGAGAGCCAGCCCTTCTCTCCTTCGCTCCCCTGCTCCTTCCGCCTCTGAAGAGAGACCGATTCGTTTCCGGCTTCGGTGGACTTTCTCTGACCATGAACCGGAACTCCGACGAGACGCCTTCTCAAATCCCGGGGAAGAGCGGCCCGCTCCTCTCCCTTCCCCTCTCTTCGTTGGAGCGAAGCGCCCGCCCGCTGCCGCCTCTCCCCATCCCCGAGAACTTCCTGCACGACGAAGTGGACCGAGAAGTGGAATTCCTGACCAGTTCGGATACCGACTTCTTGCTGGAGAAGTGCGCGAGTCCCAGTTTTAAGCTCTCGGGCTCAGGGGAGGCGAAGTTTCAGGGCTGCGGCCAGATTAACTACGCCTACTTCGACGCTCCGGCAGAGGTGAAGCCGCAACAGCCCAGCTGTCCCGAGAACACCTGCCCACCCCCTCCACCGCCGCAACAACTTCACCGCCGGCTGCGCCGTTCTCATTCCGGCCCTGCGGGGTCCTTCAACAAACGGTCGGTCAGGGTCCCCAGCCACCTCTGTCCCTCCTCGCCCAGCTCCGACGACGACAAACCCGAGGTTCCCCCCAGGGTACCTCTTCCCCCCCGGCCCCTCAAACCTGATTACCGGAGGTGGTCGGCTGAAGTGACCTCCGCGCGTACAGCGACGAGGACAAGCCGCCCAAGGTCCCTCCACGGGAACCTCTGCCCTGGAGCCATTCTCGGACGCCGAGTCCCAAAACGTTGCCGGCGTATCTCCACGGGGTCATGCCCCCGACGCAGAGTTTTGCCCCGGACCCGAAGTACGTCAGCAGCAAAGCTCTCCAGAGGCAGCACAGCGACGGCTCGGCGCACAAAGTACCCTGCATTCTCCCCATCATCGAAAACGGCAAAAAAGTCAGCTCCACTCACTACTACCTCTTGCCGGAGAGGCCCCCCCTTACTTGGACAAATACGAGATGTTCTTCCAGGAAGCGGAGGAGGGCGGCTTGAGGCCGGAGGAGGGACGGCAGCAGGCAGCTCACAGAAGCCGCCACGCTGGTCAAGGCTGACTTGGGAGGACTCGTCAAACGCAAACATTTGGCGTGCATGGTTTCTCCCTAGGGAATTTCAGCCAGCGTTGAAACGATTTTGAATCCGGGAACGACAGCAACTCCTCCTTCCAAGGACCCTGTGTAGAGACTTAGCCGCCCCTCGGCGTAAGCACGGGTAAGCGGAGTGGCCAGTGCTGGAGCCTCCTGGACGGACGGCCATGGTGGCCACAGCTCAACTGCCGACACACAGGCGGGGGGTGGAGTGGGGGAGACTTGGAAGGAGAACACGTCCTACACAACTGAAGTTGGCCAGTTAATTGAACATTCTAGAGCTGCGGTCTCCGGACGTTTACGGTTTTACGAACCGGTGGCTAGCGGTGAGGTTGGCACGGAGCTCCCTTTGTTTGACCGGCGACCACGCACGCGTCTGCCACTCGCACAAATGGCGTTGCGCGCGCACTGTCTGCTTCCACGGCCCCGTTTTCAACGGGCCTCCGCCTCGTTTGGGGTGGGAGGTCGGGGACCTCCGTTCTAGAATAATATATACCTATAAGTAGAAACTCACCTAAGTTAGCACGACCGAATTGTAGTCTTGCTAAGGAGACCGTTGGCTTTAGCTGAAAGCACAGAAGACATAATCAAGTTCAGTATTTTTTTTTGGCGGGTGTTAATAGATGTTATTTCCACTTTGGGGGGGTTAGGTAGACTTTTAAATTATTTCTGTCCCGAGATGTTCTCTCTGCTGTTCCCTTGGAGCGGGGATGGCGCGCACAACACGAGCTGGCCACCCCCTTCCCTGTCCCTTGGCCTCATCCCTTCTTTGCTCTTGTCCCGTGGGCTGCGCAGGCCGTCTACATTTTGAGGTCCGAGAAAGATTTATTTGATTTCTCTCGGTCAGCGGCCCCCAAACTTTCTAGCTTGGTGGTCCGGCCGCCCCGGGGCGGGGGGGGGGGGGGCAGAGAGGAAATGGTTTTGTGTGTCCATTTCAGCTCGCACAAATGGACCTTCGGGCCCGGGCCCCCACCATTCATGGAAGTAAAGTTACGCGCCTGTAGAGTTGCTTGCCGCTAGTAACGGCCTAGTTCTATACGGCCCACGGCCCGGAAGTAGGCCACTACCTGGTGGTGGTGGGGGGGCAATTGGGGACCCCTGGTCTAGATCAACAGCTCTGCATTGGGGTTTTGTATAATCACACAACCACTGAAAATATGCATTCCGACTCAGCCGCCATGTTTGTTTGAAAAAGGGACCAATTGTGTAGATATAGAGCTGGCCTTGGTAGTGGGTCACAAATCTTGGGAATGGGGCCTGCGTGGTTTTATTGTGTCCTGCCTGAGCAGGGGGTTGGACTAGAAGACCTCCAAGGTTCCTTCCTGCTCTATTCTGATTGATTGATTGATTGATTGATTGAAATGGTCCAGGGTCTCCTGCTTGAGCAGAGGGTTGGACTAGAAGACCTCTAAGGTCCCTTCCATCTCTATTCTGATTGATTGATGGATTGATTGATTGATTGAAATGGTCCAGGGTCTCCTGCTTGAGCAGAGGGTTGGACTAGAAGACCTCTGAGGCCCCTTCCAGCTCTCTTCTGATCGATCGATTGATTGAAATGGTCTAGAGTCTCCTGCTTGAACCGGGGGTTGGACTAGAAGACCTCCAAGATCCCTTCCAGCTCTATTCTGATTGATTGATTGATTGATCGATCGATTGATTGAAATGGTCTAGGGTCTCCTGCTTGAACCGGGGGTTGGACTAGAAGACCTCCAAGGCCCCTTCCAGCTCTATTCTGATTGATTGATTGATTGATTGATTGATTGAAATGGTCTAGGGCCTCCTGCTTGAGCAGAGGGTTGGACTAGAAGACCTCCAAGGCCCCTTCCAGCTCTATTCTGATTGATCGATTGATTCCCAAGGGTGAGTTTTTGTCGTTTTTTCCTTCACCTCCCCACAACTCAACATGCATACTGGATAAATAAACCGACCACCGTCCGTCTGTGGGGCGGTTTTTTGGTGGGGGGGTGTGGATTAACACAAACCCCCGTTGTTTACACTTCCCGAATCCGCTAAAATGGGAATATTTCCTTTCTTCTTTTTTCCCCCTGACATTTTAGGGAAAAACCGTCCGTTCTCATCCAAACGAAATGAAGGTTTATCACAAAAAAACAATGCACTGAAATACTTGGGTATGGGGGTGTACAGTATCGAAGGGATTGTGTTCAGTTGTATTTTGGAGATATATATATATATATATATTGTCACGTCTTGGATTGAATAAAGTTATGAACATACTTATTTATGGTAAGGTGCAGCTCCTATATTTATTGGTGATCCAGGCGAGTCTCGGAGAGTCACGGACCAAGGAAGCGAACTGAAGGTCTCCTGCAAACTCCACTCCCCGGTCGCTCCTCTTTTATTCCCTCCGGGAGGGGCCATTCACCTTCCTCCTGAGGCCTTCCTCCCAAGTCGACCCCTGTTCTTTAGCCCTTCCCTTCGTCTGGCCACTCTGCGCATGCGCACACTGGGAACCGGCTCCAGCTGTTCTTCTGCCTCACTGATGTCTGACTCCGAAGGCAGCTGATAACTGTCGGACGGCCCTGGCCCCCTCTCTGCCTCCGACGCAGAGCCCTCATCGGAGCCTCCCCCAGACTCCAGGACTGGCCCATCTTCCTCCCCAACCTCCTCACTCTCCGAATCTACTGCCGGCTCCGCTGGCCACTGGTGGGCCATAACAGAATGGTTAATACCCGAGTAACATACATTTCAATACAAACAGACCTACTAGTATTACTCATAGTTATTCCATCTCATTTTCATGGTTTCATATTACTTACCCATATTTTTTTACTACCACCCTTCAGTTCTAAATCTTCTTTTTACTCTTTCATATATCTTAATATATTGCTATATTTCCCCTCTTAGGTTCTATTTTTCCCCTTTCCCTCCTCCTATTACTACTATGTTGTGAAACGTGGTAGTAACATTCCTTTTCTGTTTCCCCATCTTCCCTGTTTGGTGATTCATGTTTCCCTTCTTTAGCTCTTCACATCTCTTTATATTAAAGTTCCTTCCTTCCTCCCTCTCTCATTCCTTCCTCCCCCCGTCCTTCCTTCCTTTCTTCCTTCCTCCCTCCTTCCTTTCTTCCTCCCTCCCTTCCTCCTTCCTTCCCCCCTTCCTTCTTCCTTCCTCCTTCCTTTCTTCCTTCCTCCTTCCTTTCTTCCTTCCCCCTTCCTTCTTCCTCCCTCCCTCCCTCCTCCCTTTCTTCCTTCCTCCCTCTCTTCCTCCTTCCTTTCTTCCTTCCTTTCTTCTTTCCCTTCCTCCTTCCTCCCTCCTTCCTTCCTCCCTCCCTTCCTTCTTCCTTCCTTCCTTCCTCCCTCCACTTCCTCCTTCCTTTCTTCCTCCCTTCCTCCTTCCTTCCTCCCTCCCTTCCCTTCTTCCTTTCTTCCTTCCTCCCTCCCTCCCCCTTCCTTTCTTCCTTCCTCCCTCCTTCCTTTCTTCCTCCCTCCCTTCCTCCTTCCTTCCCCCCTTCCTCCTTCCTTTCTTCCTTCCTCCCTCCTCCTCCTTCCTCCTTCCTTTCTTCCTCCCCCTTCCTTCTTCCTTCCTCCTTCCTTTCTTCCTCCCTCCCTCCCTCCTCCTCCCTTTCTTCCTTCCTCCCTCTCTTCCTCCTTCCTCTTCTTCCTTCCTTTCTTCTTTCCTTCCTCCTTCCTCCCTCCTTCCTCCCTCCCTCCCTTCCTTCTTCCTTCCTTCCTTCCTCCCTCCCTCCACTTCCTCCTTCCTTTCTTCCTCCCTCCTCCTCCCTTCCTTCCTTCCTCCCTCCCTCCTTCTTCCTTTCTTCCTTCCTCCCTCCCTCCCCCTCCCCCTTCCTTTCTTCCTCCCTCCCCCTCCCTCTTCCTTTCTTCCCTCCCCTCCCTCCCTCCCTCCCTCCCTTCCTTCCATTCTTCAATCTCTTAATATACGCTTCTGTCACCAATCACAATCATTTAAAGCCTTTAAATTTAGCCGCCCGGAGTCCTTCAGGATTGGGCGGCATATAAATTTTGATAATAAATAAATAAAATATATCTATTGATGGGGTTTTTCCTTCCTAACCTCCTCCTCCAAACTCTGGAATTTGCAATTCCCTCCCTCTCCTCCTCCTTCGAGCTGTTCTCTGCTCTTTTTAAAAACTCGCAAGCCAAACGGAGTTGCCACACCGAATTGCCGCTCGGTTGTGCATTTTAGGGTGTGTGTTTCTACGCACTCCACATTGGTCGATCCTGTCGTATGATGTGCCTACTGTCAACACTGGGCAGTTTGCCACGCTGACGGCTGCACAACTGGTTGTTGGCTCAGCTCGAAGCGCTTAAAACAGTGTTTCTCAACCTTGGCCACTTGATTGATTTGATTTGATTTGATTATATTTATATGCCGCCCTTTTCCCCCGAAGGGGACTCAGGGCGGCTCACAAATCAAATCAGGGAAGGGGGGGTACAGACAAAAAATAAAAGACGACACAAAACAATACATAATTTAAAAGCACAAAACAGTCATACCATTCGAGACAGGGGCAACAGCTCTTTAGCCCCAGGCCTGTCGGAACAGCCAGGTTTTAAGGGCTTTGCGGAAGGCCTGGAGGGTGGTGAGGGTTCGAATCTCCACGGGGAGCTCGTTCCAGAGGGTCGGAGCAGCCACAGAGAAGGCTCTCCTCCGGGTAGTCGCCAGTCGACACAGGCCAGCGGATGGAAAATTTAAATCGGATTTTTTTTTTATCTTAACCAAATTAATTTGAATGAAATGCTTTTGGAATAAAACTCTTTTTATCTATAAAGATCATTTTTTCCACCGAAGATACATTCCTCATTTAGTTTATTCCGCATGAAATGGGGCCTTAGTTATGTAGCAGAAGGCTGTACATATTCTGCAATATTTCACATTTTTTGCTAAACTCGTCGAATGGGTTTAAGCTTTCCGAGCTAACACCTGCCCTGCATGGATGATGATACAGTCACACAATTTTACGGTCCAGATGACGGTGGTTCTTTAAACATTTATGATTTCAATTGAGTTGATTTAAATGAAGCGGGTTTTTTTAAACTGGTGATTCAAACCTTGATTTAAATCAAACCCACCCTCTTTGGAAAGGTAGATGGATTTTGTTCTGCAAACCTCCTGATTTACCTATCGCGAGAACCTGTTTACAGCCATTCTGCAAGACTTTGCATTATGAAATGGGCTGCTAAGGAATTACTACGCGGGCCTACTTATTCTGATTTCTGTGTGGGTTGTGTATGTCGTTGGTTCGAAATACACAAACGCTGGAGTCGAACACAGGTCTGGTTTCCTAGGGCTAAGTTTTAAGTGTCTGGACTGCCCTCTGTCAAAAATGATGTAGTAGGGTCTCCTGCTTGGGCGGTGGGTTGGACTAGATGACCTCCAAGGTCCCTTCCAGCCCTGCTCATCTGTATCTTCTCTGTGTTTGAGAGTTAAACTTTGAAATGGACACCTTAAACTGTGCCAGGGAGTTAATTCAAGGCGCAAATCTTTTTCTATTGCAAACATTTTACAATTTTATATAGGGAATCCTCGACTTACAACGGTTTCCTTCTGCGACCGTTTGAAGTTTACAAGGGCACTGAAAGTTATGGCCGGTTTTTTTTTTACACTTGTGACCGTTTCCTGCAGTCCAGGGAACTTTGAAATCCCCATCAAAATTCAGACAACGGGGGGGGGGGGCTCATATTTACGACGGTTGGAATGGGGCTGGGGTCACGCCCATCCCCTTTTGCGACCGTCTGGCCACGGGGCCTCGCGACCGTCGTAAACATGATCCCGTTGCTGAGCATCCAGATTTTTTAAAATTGACATCGGATTTGTTTTTTTTAATTTAAATGGGATTTTCCCCCCTTTTATCGGGTTTATTTGAATAAAACGCTTTTGGAATAAAACTTTTATCTAAAGCTAGTTTTCTACTTAAGATACATTAATAATTTAATTGATTCAGCAGCTGGAATGGTCATTAAGTGCGGGGAAAAACCGGTGCTTCCCGGCCCACCCTCGTGTGCCGTCATTTTGAACGGCGGCTGAGTGAACCGCCGTAAATCGAGGACTGCGAGTTAAATTGACAGCGGTGGTGGTATTGGGGGGGGGTGTTACATGACCCCCTTCCCGGCCAGTTTCGGACAAAGTTGACGGAGGAAACTGGAATTGCGTGAGAATTATTTGGGGATTTGTTCACTCTGGCAAAAAATGGTCGTAATCGGAGACGCGACTCGCTTAACAACCAGCTTAAGCCTCTGGGTCCCAAATGTGGCCTATACCTTCTCATCCAATTGCAATCCCATCCAACTCTGCCCTCCAGTGGACATTTTGGGCATTACAACTGGGGAAAAAAAAAGGGGGGGTTAACAAATCTTGCTCAGTGGAGTCCGTCCGTCTGTCGTCCCCCCCCCCCAATTGCAAAGAGGTCTTAATCCACAAGAAAACAATCATCTTTGGGTGATTTTGAAGATGCCTCCGCAACCAGAGGGCCTTTCCCCACGCACGAGGAATACCCATAGTCCTCGAACTTACAACAGTTCACTTAGTGACCATTTCAAAGTTGCAACCGCACTGAAAAAAAGTTACTCACGCTTACGACGGTTCGCAGCCTCGTGGGATCAAAATTCAGACCCGTCATGGCAACTCACCTCGACGGTGGCTTTTCACACTTAATGTCCGTGGCAGCATTGAACTTGAGATGCTTGGCCACTGACTCGTATTTATGACGGTCCCGGGCTGGGCGTCCCTTTTGCAACCAGCGAAGTCAAGGGGGGAGCTGGATTGGCTCCACGACGGTGTGACTCATTTAACATCTGCAAAGATTCGCTTAACAACTTTTGGCAAGGGCGGGCAAAGCTCCTTTAAATGTTTCGTTGAGTGACATAAAACGTTTGGGTCCTCCTGTGGTTGTAAGTCGAGGACTACTGGCCATTTGTTTGATAATGCTCCACGCTGAGACCTAAACTAATCTTGTATGTTTTGGGCTAAATCCTGGACCTACATCCTGAATCCTAAATCCACTTAATAACCCTCTGATGCGAAATAATACACTCGATTCTAAAGGAGGAATTTCTTTGACGACACTCAAAATGCTAAAATATTCAAAATAATACTTAACATGCTTTATTTGTTTTTATAACGCTGAATGCTCGCTTGCTGTTCTTATTCCCGATACCCAACTTGGATTTTCCTAGCGCAAGGATTGAATTAATTTTAATACCCCGTTTTCCCAAAAATAAGAAGACACCCCCCCCCTCTTTGGATAATAAGCCCAGTGGGGATTTTGAGTGCATGCGCTAAAATAAGCCCTCTCTGAAAATATTGCGACACAGTAGCCACCATGAGATGCCCATGCTTGCCACCTCCTGCACCCCAAAAATAATAAGCCCTCCCCGAAAATAAGGCCAAGCACTTATTTCGGGGGACAAAAGAACAGAAGACCTGTCTTATTTTCAGGGGGAAACGGTATATATAATTCTGATTTTTATAATTCTGATTCCTATCTATCTATCTATCTATCTATCTATCTATCTATCTATCTATCTATCTATCTACCTACCTACCTTCATCCATCCATCCATATCTATCTATCTATCTATCATCTATCTATCTATCAATCTATCATCTATCTATCTATATCTATCATCTATCTATCTATCATCCATCCATCCATCTACAGTATCTATCTATCTATCTATCTATCTATCTATCTATCTATCTATCTATCTATCTATCTATCTATCTATCTACCTACCTACCTACCTACCTACCTACCTACCTACCTACCTACCATCCATCCATCCATCCATCCATCCATCCATCCATTTAGAGATATGTATTTTGTGTCACAACCCCTGGTATGCCCCAAATATGGGAGGAAGCACACTGCTTCCTTTCTCTGTCTATCGGCTCATCCCAAGAGACCATCCAGACAGAAAGCCATTATTTTTACTGTTGCCCTTGTTACATTTGTGTTGCGTTTGTGCTAAATAGCTTGAAATAGATCTATACTAGTCTCCCTTTATTTATCAGCACAAATGCAACATACATACATACATACATACATACATGAATATGCTCTCTCTATATATATTGTGTTACATTTGTGCTGATAAACATATAAAGGGAGACTAGTATAGATCAGTGTTTCCCAATCTTGGCAAGTTGAAGATGTCTGGACTTTCAACTCCCAGAATTCCCCAGCCAGCATGTCTGGACTTCCACTCCCAGAATCAATGGCTGGGGAATTCTGGGAGTTAAAGTCCAGACATCTTCAACTTGCTAAGGTTGGGAATCACTGGTATAGATCAATTTCAAGCTATTTAGCTCTCATCAGCTAGCCATACCCTTACTGGGATTCGAACCCGGGCTGTTTTTACATTTTAGACAGTTATATTAACCTCTAAGCCACAAGCTCTCCTGCCTTGTCAGCTGAGCCAAGGAAATGATTATGTGTTATGTCAAAGCACCTGGTATGCCCGAATATGGGAGGGAGCATACAGCTGATAAGGGATATAAATTTCTCATTGTCATTTTTTAATAATTTTGAACCAATGGGGTGTAAGGTTTAAAAACTTATTTTTTTGTTTCATTTTAATGATTTCCCAGCCAGGACACAACACTGTTTCACGCATACCGTCTTTTATTGCATGGATGAAGTTGCCACAAGGACAGCCGTCCTCCGTTCCTTTGACGGTTTGCCCATTGAGGGGAAAAAAAACCCAACACTCCTGGTCGTAAAAAATGAAACCGGAGAGGCTTTCTGGGTGTGTCATGCTCCTAGTCCTTAAGGACGAGAGGCGCCTTCGTCTGCGCGGCCACTTCCTTCCCCAGCAGCGTTTCCACGATCGCCAGGCCAAATTCGAAACTGGTGCCCGGTCCGCGGCTCGTCATGATGTGCCCATCTTTTTCCACCCGATTCTCCGAGTATTTGTAGTGATCTTACGGGAGGGGAAGAGAAAGGCCTTAGTAGTTACTCCAGGTGGTAAAAGTGGGCACCCATTTCACCCCGGCCACAACTTTACGCAGCTCTCTGATGTTCGACTCTGCTCCAGATCCACGGTTCTCAATTTAGGGACTGTTCAGAGTTACGACGACTCTGGGGACCGTTCCTCGCACTTATGACCTTCATTCCTGCATCCCCGTGGTTGGGTGATTTACCCTTGGGTGCTTGACTCACAATCACGACGGCTGTTAGATCGTGAAGTGAATCCAGTTTCCCCATGGAGACTTTGCCCGTCAGATGGTTGCAAAAGGGGACACCACCACCGTCATAAACGCAGGTCACCTGCCAAGCATTCAAATGTCGATCATGCGACCTCCAGGACACTATAACCTAGCGACGGATTTGTATTTATGACGGCTGCGGTGTCCCCAGGGAATCTTCCGTTTTCGTGACCTTCCGAGGAGCGCGAAGTCCACAGGGAAAACGGATTTGCTTAACGACCATGTGGCTAATTTAACAACTGCAGGGATTCCCTTAACAACGATGGCAAAGGAAGATTGTAACGTTTATTGGCAATTTTATTTGCGTCCTCCAAATTCTTAGAATTTTATTTGCCTTTTCTGGAAGCTTGCCATTTTCATTTGCATCTCCCGAATTCTTAGAATTTTATTTGCATCTTCCGAATTCTTAGAATTTTTATTTGCATTTTCTGAATGCTTGGAATTTTTATTTGCACCTTCCGAATTCTTAGAATTTTTATTTGCATTTTCTGAATGCTTGGAATTTTTATTTGCACCTTCCGAATTCTTAGAATTTTTATTTGCATTTTCTGAATGCTTGGAATTTTTATTTGCAGCTTCCGAATTCTTAGAATTTTCATTTGCATCTCCCGAATTCTTAAGAATTTTTATTTGCAACCTCTGAATTCGCGGGAAGAAAAGCCGTCAAACGGGACGAAACTCAACTTAACAAGCTTCTCACTTAGCCACATAAATTTCAGGGTCGATTGTGGTCGTAAAGTCGAGGACTACCTGTAGAACATCGGTGCTTGTCCCGTCACTTCTGCGGCCCGGTTCCCAACAGTTCCAAGGACCAGTAATGGACTGTGGCCGGGAAATTGGAATATCCCTGATCTAGATTATATTTTGGTGCATAAGTTTGGGGGCTGGAGGCTAAAACATACGATGGACGGTTGCAGGAACTGGGCCTGGCTTGTCTAGGGAAGAGAAGGACCAGGGGAGACACAAGAGCATCTTCCAATATTTGAGGGGCTGCCCCAGAGAGGAAGGGGGTCAAGCTACTCTCCAAAGCACCTGAAGGCCAGAGAAGGGATGGAAACTGACCAAGGAGAGATTCAACCTGGAAATAAGGAGGAATTTTCTGACAGTGGGAACAATCAACCGATAAAACAGAAGTTGCTTTCAGAAGTTATGGGAGCTTCATCACTGGAGGCTTTCAAGATGAGACTGGACTGCCATCTGTCAGAAAGGATGTAGGGTCATCTGCTTGGGCAGGGGGGCTGGACTAGATGACCTATAAGGTCCCTTTCAACTCTGGTATTCTATATTTAATGGAACAGAAGTGGCCTTCAGAAGTTGTGGGAGCTTCATCCATGGAGGCTGCTTTCAAGATGAGACTGGACTGCCATCTGTCAGAAAGGGTGTAGGGTCTCCTGCTTGGGCGAGGAGGGGGGATTGGACTAGATGACCTACATGGCCCCTTGCAACTCAGTTAATCTGAATCTATCTAAGATGATCAAAGGCCTGGAGGCTAAAACATAGAAGAACGGTTGCAGGAACTGGGCATGGCTAGTCTAGGGAAGAGAAGGACCAGGGGAGACACAAGAGCATCTTCTAATAGTTGAGGGGCTGCCCCAGAGTGGAGGGGGGGTCAAGCTATTCTCCAAAACACCTGAAGGCCAGAGAAGGGATGGAAACTGACCAAGGAGAGATTCAACCTGGAAATAAGGAGGAATTTCCTGACACTGACAGCAATCAACAGAATAGAAGTTGCCTTTGGAAGTTGTAGGAGCTTCATCATTGGAAGCTTTCAAGGAGAGACTGGACTGGGTCTCCTACTCGGGCAGTGGGTTGGACTAGATGACCTACAAGGTCCCTTCCAACCCCGTTCATCGGTTAAACCCACAACACTCCACCAGTCCCTCCCCGCGACACGTTTTTGAGGGATACTGACCTCCGCTCATCATCTTGTCTTTGGCCAAGGGGTGAGTGGTCACTTTGCTCCCAAAGCCGATTCCATGGGCGAGGAGAGCTGTGGGACCTGGAAGCCGACAAGAGGGAAAAACAAGCTTATGATTCACCCAGCATTGCTGGCTCCAGTACAAAAAGGGACGAGCTGTGGGTTACACATTTGCATAAACATTACATTATTATGCATTATTTGCAGCTTCTGGGTTCTTAAGACTTTTTATTTGCAGCTTCTGCGTGCTTAATAATTTTTATTTGAAGCTCCTGGACTCTTATTTTTATTTGCAGCTTCTGAACGCTTAGAATTTTTATTTGCAGCTTTCCCCCCCCCTGTAGTTTTAATTTGCAGCTTCTGCATGCTTATAGTTTTTATTTGCAGTTTTTGCAGGCTTATAATTTATTGGCAGCTTCTGTGTGCTTATAATTTTATTTGCAGCTTCTGAATGCTTAGAATTTTATTTGCTACTTCTGCACGCTTAGAGATTTTATTTGCAGCTTTTGCACGCTTATAGTTTTAATTTGCAGCTTCTGCATCCTTATAATTTTTATTTGCAGTTTTTGCATGCTTATAATTTATTGGCAGCTTCTGCATGCTTAGAATTTTATTTGCTGCTTCTGCACGCTTAGAATTTTTATTTGCAGCTTTCCCCCCTATAGTTTTAATTTGCAGCTTCTGCATGCTTATAGTTTTTATTTGCAGTTTTTGCATGCTTATAATTTATTGGCAGCTTCTGTATGCTTATAATTTTATTTGCAGCTTCTGAATGCTTAGAATTTTTATTTGCAGCTTTTGCACACTTAGTTTTAATTTGCAGCTTCTGCGTGCTTATAATTTTTATTTGCAGTTTTTGCATGCTTATAATTTATTGGCAGCTTCTGCATGCTTATAATTTTATTTGCAGCTTCTGAATGCTTAGAAGTTTATTTGCTGCTTCTCCACGCTTAGAATTTTTATTTGCAGTTTTTGCATGGTTATAATTTATTGGCACCTTCTGTGTGCTTATAATTTTATTTGCAGCGTCTGAATGCTTAGAATTTTATTTGCAGCTTTTGCACGCTTATAGTTTTAATTCGCAGCTTCTGCATGGTTATAATTTTTATTTGCAGCTTTTGCATGCTTAGAATTTATTGGCAGCTTCTGTGTGCTTATAATTTTAATTGCAGCTTCTGCATGCTTATAGTTTTTATTTGCAGCTTTTGCATGCTTAGAATTTTATTTGCAGTTTCTGGATTGTTATACTTTTATTTGCAGCTTATAATTTCCAATTGCAGCTTCTACATGCTTTGAATTTTATTGGCAGCTTCTGCATGCTTACAAATTGATTGCAAACCTGCAGAGGCAGGCCCGGTCATTGCAGCCCCCCCTGATACTAAGTGGTGGTCCCCCAATGGGGCTTTCTCAGATCTGGTGGGGCTGGGCTGCCCATATAGGAGCTTCCCCAAAGGTGGAGGTAGCACCTTACCTGCGCATATGGCTGCAATGAGGCCCTTCCTGCTCTCCTGATCCTTCAGCACCTCTTTCACCAGGGGGGACTGCAAGAAGAGATCAAAGAGAGGGGATTGTTTAAAAAATAATAATTAGCAGAAGCCCTAAAAGAAAAAGAAGAAAGATTTCATAGAAAACCAAAGTTACTCTCCCTGGTCCCACTTCAAATCTTAAGTCTTTTCTTTTTCCAGTTGTAAAGGAAGGATTTCTTCCAAAGCATTTCAGTAAAACTCTGTTGTTGTTTTTTAGAGTAGCAATTAATGAGAGGGGAAAGAAGGATAAGTACAAAAAAATGGAAAGAGGGGTACAGGACTGCATCCAGTTTTGTTGGCCACGATGTAGAAAAGATGTGGAGACTCTGGAAAGAGTGCAGAGAAGAGCAAGAAAGAGGATGAGGGGACTGGAGGCTAAAACATAGGAAGAACGGTGGCAGAAACTGGGAATGTCTAGTTCAACAGAAAGAAGGACCAGGGGAGACAGGATAGAAGTCTTCCAATATCTCAGAGGTTGCCTCAAAGAAGAGGCAGTCAAACTATTCTCCAAGGCACCTGAGGGCAGGACAAGAAGCAATGGGTGGAAATTAATCAAGGAGAGAAGCAACTTAGAACTGGGGAGAAATTTCCCAACAGTGAGAACAATTAATCAGTGGAACAGAATTTGCCTCCAGAAGTTGTGATTTGCCCCAACACTGGAAGTATTTAAGAAGATGTTGGATAGCCATTTGTCTGGAACGTTATAGGGTTTCCTGCCTAGGCAGGGGGTTGGACTAGAAGACCTCCAGGGTCCCTTCCAGCTCTGCTATTCTGCATTCTACTCTATGTTCTAAAATCTATAAAGCACCCAAAAGAGAAGATGGGATGTGTGACAGAAAATGGGACTCTTGTCATTTTACCTCCGACAGGTTCTGAGCTCCCAGGTTGCCCCCTGGCAGGACCACCACATCATAAGGCCCCTAAAAGAAAGAATGAGGGTCACCGAATTCCCCTTTAAGCCATGTGGACTTCAACTCCCAGAATTCATCAGCCAATCATTTTTAAGCTGTGAGGACTTCAACTCCCAGAATTCCCCTGCCAATTATTTTTAAGCTGTGAGGACTTCAACTCCCAGAATTCATCAGCCACTTTTATAAGCTGGGTGGACTTCAACTCCCATAAGTCCCCAGTCAGTCACTTGGACTTCAACTCCCAGAATTCCCCACCGTCACTTTTAAACTCCCAGAATTCAACAGCCAACCATTTTTAAGATGTGAGGACTTCAACTCCCAGAATTCATCAGCCACTTTTATAAGCTGGGTGGACTTCAACTCCCAGAATTCCCCTGCCAATTATTTTTAAGCTGCAAGGACTTCAACTCCCAGAATTCACCAGCCACTTTTATAAGCTGGGTGGACTTCAACTCCCAAAATTCCTCAGTCAGACACTTTTAACACTTCTGGACTTCAACTCCCAGAATTCACCAGCCACTTTTAACAGCCAACCACTTTTAAGCTGGGAGGACTTCAACTCCCAGAATTCCCCTGCCAATTATTTTTAAGCTGCAAGGACTTCAACTCCCAGAATTCACCAGCCACTTTTATAAGCTGGGTGGACTTCAACTCCCAGAATTCATCAGCCAATCATTTTTAAGCTAGGTGGACTTCAACTCCCAGAATTCCCCAGTCAGACACTTTAAGACTTGTGGACTTCAACTCCCAGAATTCCCCACAGTCACTTTTAAGCTGTGAGGACTTCAAGTCCCAGAATCCACCAGATCTTAAGGTGGCTGACAGGGGAATTTGGGAGTTGAAGTCCACCCAGCTTAGAAGGGGCCGTGGTTGAGAACCACCATTTTAAATGGAAAGTGGGGATGTCCAGAGACCCCCACCCCAAAAGTATGCTTTAAAAAAAAAACGAGGGGGGCTCAAACCTTCTTCTTGGCTTCTTCCAAACTCGTATCGGGACAAATCACAACATCGCGGCTGCACTGGACAGGCTCCTTCCCGGACAATCCCGCTACCGTCACAGAAATCTGGAAAGGAAACCGTCGTTGGGTGAGTGCCTTTCCCGCTTTAAGACAGGTGGAGCCACTAAAATGTACTGTCGTAAGTCAAGGACGGCCTACAGTGACCGTTGAAAGTTAAAACAGCACGGGGGGGGGGGGGGGACTTTTTTCAGACTTATGACCGTTGCCTCATTCCCGCGATTGAAATTCACACACTTTGGCAACCGACTCGTATTTACAACGGTCGCAGTATCCCGCGTGTTTGTGTGTGTGTGTCACACAGTCCCCCTTTTTGCGACCGTCTAAGCAGCAAAGTCAATGGGGGAAAAGCCGGATTCGCTTAACAACCGTAGAGGTGACTTATCGACCCGCCGCGATTCGCTTAACGACCGTGGCAAGAAAAGTCGTAAAAACGAGGCAAAATCCGCTTAAATACATTTCTCGCTTAGAAACATAAAATGCCGGGCCTCGATAAGAGCCAAGGTGGCGCAGTGGTTAAATGCAGCACTGCAGGCTACTGCTAGATCAGCAGGTCAGCGGTTCAAATCTCACCGGCTCAGGGTTGACTCAGCCTTCCATCCTTCCGAGGTGGGTAAAATGAGGACCCAGATTGTTGGGGGCAATATGCTGACTCTCTGTAAACCGCTTAGAGAGGCCTGATAGGCCTATGAAGCGGTATATAAGTCTACTGCTATTGCTATTGCTATTGCGGTCGTAAGCAGAGGACTACCCTGTGATTTTAAAAAATAAATAAATTAAAAGGGGGGGGGAAGAGTGCCGGCGTAACTCCCCCCCCTCCCCACACACACCTGTGGGCAGGTAAGACAGGTGAGCCCAGAGACATTCCAATTTCAGCTTTTGGGAGGGGGGGAGACCTGGAGAAGTGGGACGGGGGTATGGGGGGGAGGTCGCACGGGGACTTACTCCTGCCCGGCGCATGAGATCCGTCGGGATGACCGTTTCCATTTCTTCCGCCCCTTTGGCCAAAATCACCAGTGCTCGCTTGGAGCCCATCGCGATGATCCTGTTTGGGGTGGGTGGGGTGCAAAGTGCCTTGAGAAACAGGGGAGGGGGGTATATCGCAGACCCCAGACCCTTTGCTCCCCCCCCCACCTGAGAAAGCTCGGGAAAAGGGGCGGCAGACCAGGCAGAGAAGGAAAGGGGGAGGGACCTATTGGGGAGACCCCTGCCCTAAAAAAGGGGCGATTGGAAGAGACCCCTGCCCCGAAAATGGGAGACGAACCAGGAAAGGAAGGAAGGAGGGAGAGAGGGACCCATTGGGGAGACCCCTGCCAGGAAAAGGGGTGATGGATAGGGGAGGAAGGAGGGGGGACCTTTGGGGAAGACCCCTGCCCTGAAAATGGGAGAGGAGCGAAGAGGGGAGGAAGGAGGGGGGGATCCATTGGGAAGACCCCAGCCCAGAAACGGGATGACCCAC
Source organism: Thamnophis sirtalis (assembly GCF_051295495.1). NCBI lineage: Eukaryota > Metazoa > Chordata > Lepidosauria > Squamata > Natricidae > Thamnophis > Thamnophis sirtalis. Next base: position 46,163,244 of record NW_028261395.1, read on the forward strand.
CAGGAAGGGATGAGGGGGGTGGTGGTTAGAGGGACCCCTGCCCTGAAAAGGGGCGATGGAAGAGACCCCTGCCCCGAAAATGGGAGATGAACCAGGAAGGAAGGAGGGAGAGAGGGACCCATTGGGGAGACCCCGGTCCAGAAAAGTGGAGATGGAGAATGGGGGACCCTGGCCCAGAAAAGGGGGGGATGGACAGGGAAGGGGGGGACCCTTTGGGGAGACCCCTGCCCTGAAAAGCGGCAACGCACCAGGGAGGGACTCTTGAGGAGACCCCAGCCCAAAAAGGGTGACGGACTGGGGACTGATGGAGGGAGGGACCGGCTGGGGAGACCCCTGCCCGGAAAAGGGGTGATGGATAGGGGAGGAAGGAGGGGGGGACCCATAGGGAAGACCCCTGCCCTGAAAATGGGAGAGGAAGCGAAGAGGGGAGGAAGGAGGGGAGGGGACCCATTGGGAAGACCCCAGCCCAGAAACGGGATGACCCACCAGGAAGGGACGGAGGGGGGTGGTGGTTAGAGAGACCCCTGCCCTGAAAAGGGGCGACGGACCAGGGAGGGACCCCTTGGGGAGACCCCTGCCCCGAAATTGGGAGCGCGGGCGGGGAGGGAGAGACCCCTCCCCTAAATAGGGGCGAGGGGCCAGGGACGGACGGAGGGACCCATTGGGAGAAGGGGACCCCCCCCCCACTTCCTTACGCTCAATCTCGGTTAGAGCTCCGCTGGTTCGGCGCCGCGCTCCGAAGGGCTGGTGCTGCGTCACGGGGGGCGGCTCCTTTGGGGAGGGGGCGGCGCCTGGGAGGAGGGGAGGGGCTGGAGAGGAAGGGGCGCGGAACATCCCCCCCCCACGCGCCCTCCCTCCCCCCCCAGCCTGCCTAGCTGTGTTCCTCCCGCGCACAAAAACCTTGCAAAATATAAAATAAAAAATGCAAAATGCAAAATAAATCATGCAAAATAAAAAATGTAAAATGCAAAATAAATCATGCAAAATGCAAAATACAAAATAAACAATGTAAAATGCAAAATAAATCATGCAAAATAAAAAATGTAAAATGCAAAATAAATCATGCAAAATAAAAAATGTAAAATGCAAAATAAATCATGCAAAATAAAACATGCAAAATGCAAAATAAAACATGCAAAATAAGAAATGCAACGTGGGGGGCGCGTGGATGCACCCCTCCCCTAGGAGTGGTGGGGGTGGGGGTCCCAAAGGTGTGGGGGGCTTGCTCAGCACCATGCAGGTGTGCCTCTCCACCCAAGGTGCCAGTTAAGAGGAAGGAGAAATGTGAATTTCCACTCATGGGTTTCCTCGTGTGGCTTAAAATTTATTTCAGGCAGTCCTCGACTTAACAGCAGTCTGTTTAATGACCGTCCGAAGTTTCAGCGGCCCTGGGGGGGGGAAAAGGAGGAGGGCGTAGGGCCCCTTCTTTCCACGCTTAACGCCCGTCGCAGAAGCAGGTCGGGGATCACCTGATCAAAATTCAGAGGCTTGGCAACGGATTCACACTTATGACGGTCGCCCCGGGGTGGGTAGGAGGTGTTAAACGATCCAACCTTCTGACCAGCGAAGCCAGCTTCGCTTAACGACCGCCTTACTAATTTAACAGCTGCGGGGATTCGCTTAACCACGGTGAAAGTCGAACAAACTCACTTAACCGATGTCTCGCTTAACAACGGAAATCAGGGGCTCAATTGCGGTCGTAAGTCAAGAACTTCCTGTAGTGAGAATAAACCAATACAATCTTTTCTAGTTTTTTTTTTATTCTGGCATACGAACATGGTGGATATATTTTTTTAAATTTGCATACTTTTTTGGTATACCTATAAATATACAAATATAAATATGCATCTTATTTTGATTATCTGATTGATGTGTTCCCCTTGCGTTTATTTTATTGTTCTATTGCCCTCTGTTCACACCAGTTTCGTCCTCCTTATTGTTGTAAGCCAAGCAGCAAATAAATTTAAAAACTAAATAAAATATGAAAAACCGAACAAAATACGATAGGTGGCCTCTGTTAACTCCAAAGTTCCCGGGAAAACTACATTTCCCAGAAGGCACTGAGAAAAAAGGCCCTTCAGAATCCACTTCCGGGTTTTGCAAAGATGGCTACTTCCAGGTCTGCAGGACTTCAACTCCCAGAATTCTCATCATAGCTGGGCAGGCAGAGGAATCTTGGGAATTGAAGTCCGCTGGTTGGCAGGTTGCCGGGTTTCACAAAGATGGCTGCTTCCAGTCTGCAGGACTTCAACTCCCAGAATTCTTATCATGGCTGGGCAGGCGGAGGAGTCTTGGGAATTGAAGTCCGGTGATTGGCAGGTTGGGAAAACACTGTGGTATATAATGCGGGCTTTATAAGTTTTTTAATTTTATTTTATTTTTCGTGTCCTGCAGACAATAAAACACTTTGCAAAGCAGAACAAACACAGGTAGTCCTCGACGTACGACCAACACGGAGGCCGACATTTCTGTCGTTAAGTGAGGCATTCGTTCCGGGAGTCCTGCCCCATTTTACCGCCTTTCTGGCCACCGTTGTTAAGCGGATCCCTGCAATTGATAAGGTTGCTAAGCAAACCTGGCTTCCCCGTTGACGCAGAAGGTCACAAAAGGGGATCATGTGACACACACACCCCGGGGCACATTGCGACCGTCGTAAATGCGAGTCACTTAACAAGCATCTGAATTTCAATTCCGTCACCGTGGCAATATACAGCCGACGGTCATAAGGGTGAAAAACGTCCCTTAAGTCCCCTTTCCCCCCCCCCAGTGACCTCGTAACTGGCCACTCAATGAGCCGTCGTAAGTCGAGGACCGCCTGTATAGAGCTATCCATTCCACAATCGCAGCTGCCATTTCGGTGTTCAATCACTTGCGGCCGTCACAAAGACGAGTCGGCTGTCCTAATTTGGATCACGTGGCCCTGGGGATGGTGGCGGAACGGCCGTAAGTTTGAAACAAGGGCCCTAACTTTTTGAAACTTCGGACGGTCGCTAAGTGAGTCACCGTAACTCGAGGACTCCCCGTAAGCCACCTTTCTCCCACCACGCAACAGGCAGGGGGGTTAAATACAGACATTATGATGACCTTTCTAATCCCCCCTCCGTAACCTTTCAGCGACCCTAATTTGGGATCGGAATCTAACACCCTCTTAAAATAGCAGGAGGGACGTGGTGGCTCAGGGGCTAAGACGCTGAGCTTGTCAATCAGAAAGGTCATCAGTCTGGCGGTTCGAATCCCCAGCGCTGCGTAACGGAGGGAGCTCCCGTGACTTGTCCCAGCTTCTGCCAACCTAGCAGTTCGAAAGCAGGTGAAAAATGCGAGTAGAAAAATAGGAACCACCAATTTTGGTGGGAAGGGAACAGCGTTCCGTGCGCCTTCGGGCGTTGAGTCATGCCGGCCACATGACCACGGAGACGTCTTCGGACAGCGCTGGCTCTTCGGCTTTGAAACGGAGAGGAGCAACGCCCCCTACAGTCGGGAACGAGTAGCACATATGTGCGAGGGGGACCTAAAATAGCAGGGGTCACATTTTCAAAAGTCCACAGACCGGTGTGGCACAGGGTGGCAATGCCCTGCGCCGCCCTTCCTCCCCCACTCCTGGGGTCTGGTCATTTATTACAGCTGGTCCTGGACTTACGACAAGTTCATTTAGTGACCGTTTGAAGTTACAATCATCACCCGCTTTTAACGACCCCATAATCCATTGCGGGGTGGAATCTCGGGCGACTGAATGGAACTGAGTGTTTACTGGCCACCTGCCCTTCCTGTCACCAGAGCGGAGTTTTTTTTATTCAGCAGAGATATTCTCGTTTTGCTGAAAGAGGGAAATATCTGCCTCTACCTGGGAGCGAACTCACAACAGCGTCTCTATAACGGTGCTTTTTCAAGACTTTCTTTCTTTCTTTCTTTCTTTCTCTTTCTTTCTTTCTTTCTTTCTTTCTTTCTTTCTTTCTTTCTTTCTTTCCTTCCTTCTCTTCCTCTCTTTCTCCTTCTCTCTCTTTCTATCACCTCTCTTTCTCTTTCTCTCTCCTCTCTTTCTTCTTTCTTTCTCTTTCTTCTTTGCCGTCTTTCTTTTTCTCCCCTTCTCTCTCTCTCCTCTCCCTTCCCCTCTCCCTCTCTCCCTCTTTCTCCTTCTATCTCTCCTCTCTTTCTCCTTCTCTCTCTCCTTCTTTCTCTCCTCTCCCTTTTCCCCTTCTCTCTCTCTTTCTCCTCTAGTTCCTTTTCCCCCTCTCTTCCTCCTTCTCTCTCCTTCTCTTCCTCTCTTTCTCCTTCTCTCTCTCTTCTTTCTTTCTTTCTTTCTTTCCTTCCTTCCTTCTCTTCCTCTCTTTCTCCTTCTCTCTCTTTCTATCACTTCTCTCTTTCTCTTTCTCTCTCCTCTCTTTCTTCTTTCTTTCTCTTTCTTCTTTGCTGTGTTTCTTTTTCTCCCCTTCTCCCTCTCTCCTCTCCCTTCCCCTCTCACTCTCTCCCTCTTTCTCCTTCTATCTCTCCTCTCTTTCTCCTTCTCTCTCCTTCTTTCTCTCCTCTCTCTTTTCTCCTTCTCTCTCTCTTTCTCCTCTAGTTCCTTTTCCCCCCTCTCTTCCTCCTTCTCTCTCCTTCTCTTCCTCTCTTTCTCCTTCTCTCTCTCTCTTCTTTCTTTCTTTCTTTCCTTCCTTCCTTCCTTTCAATTTTTCTTTTTCTTTGAAGACTTTTTGCTTCTCATCCCAGAAGCTTATTCAGTTCTGACCAAATGGTGGGGAAAGGCAGGATTTATTCTCCTTGCAGACAAAACCTGGTTCTTTTGCATCCTTGAGTGGGAAGAACACAGAGGACTAGCTCCCTCTGTGAAGAGTATCAATCCTGCCACTCGGTCAGAACTGAAGAAGCTCCTGGGATCAGAAACGAAACCTCTTCAGAAGGAAAAAAAAAGATTTTTGCCTTTTTTTTGTAGGGGGGGAGGGACACAACCTGGAGACCTCCCCCCGCCAAAGACATGTGGAGCAGTCTCTGGATCACCTCCTGCGCCTGATCCATGCGCGCGCCCCCCACCCCAATTGGGGAAGGGGCTTTTTTCGCCCTTCGGCAGCCCGGGGGTGGTGGGGGTGACGCACTTAGCAGAGGGGGCTCTGCGGCTTTGCTTGGGGGTCGCGGGCAGCGGTTTTGCGAGAGGGGGAGGCTGCGAATTCGTCACAGCCGCGGCGATCCGCCCACGCCCCTCCCTCCCCTCCCCTCCCCGCCGCTGCTAGAACCCGTGGAATCTACACGGGCGGCTTTTCCGCGGGGGGGGGGGGAGAGGGGGCGCCCGACCGATGAGGGACGCAGCCCGGGAGGTAAACACGACCAGACGCAGCGCAATCAGACATCCGATAGAGCCAGAAGGGACCTTGGAGGTCTTCTAGTCCAGCCCCCTGCTCAAGCAGGAAAGCCTAGACCATTTCAATCCATCTATCAATGATTGAATGATTGAAGTGCTGATTGATTGATTGATTGATTGATTGATTGATTGCAATTGTCTCGGGGTCTCCTGCTTGAGCAGCGTGTTGCACTAGAAGACCTCCGAGGGCCCTTCCAGGTCTATTCTGATTGATTGATTGATTGATTGATTGATTGATTGATTGAAATGATCCAGGGCCTCCTGTTTGAGCAGGGGGTCAGACTAGAAGACCTCTAAGGTACCTTCCAGCACTATTCTCATTGATTGATTGATTGATTGACTGACTGACTGATTGATTGATTGATTGAAATGGTCCAGGGTCTCCTGCTTTAGCAGGGGGTTGGACTAGAAGACCTCCAAGGTCCCTTCCAGCTCCATTCTCATTGATCGATTGAAATGGTGCAGGACCTCCTGCTTGAGCAGGGGGTCAGACTAGAAGACCTCTAAGGTCCCTTCCAGCTCTATTCTCATTGATTGAGTGATTGACTGATTGAAATGGTCCAGGGTCTCCTGCTTCAGCAGGGGGTCGGACTAGAAGACCTCCAAGGTCCCTTCCAGCTCTATTCTCATTGATCGATTGAAATGGTCCAGGGTCTCCTGCTTCAGCAGGGGGTCGGACTAGAAGACCTCTAAGGTCCCTTCCAGCTCTATTCTCATTGATTGATTGATTGATTGATTGATTGACTGATTGAAATGGTCTAGGGTCTCCTGCTTCAGCAGGGGGTCAGACTAGAAGACCTCCAAGGTCCCTTCCAGCTCTATTCTCATTGATTGATTGACTGACTGATTGAAATGGTCCAGGGTCTCCTGCTTCAGCAGGGGGTCAGACTAGAAGACCTCCAAGGTCCCTTCCAGCTCTATTCTCATTGATTGATTGACTGACTGATTGAAATGGTCCAGGGTCTCCTGCTTCAGCATGGGGTTGGACTAGAAGACCTCCGAGGACCCTTCCAGCTCTGTTCTGACGGAGGGAGGGAGGGGTTTTTAGAAGACTCGCAAACGCCACCATTCAAGCCGAGAGCGCTGCGGAAATTCTCCTGCCCACCTTTGGCGGGGATTCCAGCCTTTAGGGTGGGGAAAGGGGGATCCCGCCCCGCCCCGCCGGCCCCCCTTGTCCTCTTAGCCCCGCCGGCCGCATCCAGAAGCGAGGACTCCGCGCCGGAGGAAGCTCCGCGGAGAGCGCACCGACCTTTTAAGCGCACTTCCCCTCAGGATGGAGCGGCTCTTTTGCGCGCTGCTGTTGGTGCTGCTCTGCACGGGAGCTGTGTGTGAGGTCCCCTGCCCGAAAGGTAAGCGGCGAGGGCGGCGGAGGAGACCCCGGCCCGCTTTCTCACTCGAGAACCCCCTGACTCGTCCCCTCTTTCCCCTTCCAGGCGCCTTCAGACCGGGAGAAGGCCAGTCCTGCCAGCAATGCCGAGTCTGTGACAGTAAGACTCCCTTCCTTCCTTCCTTCCTTCCTTCCTTCCTTCCTTCCTTCCTTCCTTCCTTCCTTCCTTCCTTCCTTCCTTCCTTCCTTCCTTCCTTCCTTCCTTCTTTCCTTCCTTCTTTCCTTCCTTCCTTCCTTCCTTCCTTCCTTCTTTCCTTCCTTCTTTCCTTCCTTCCTTCCTTCCTTCCTTCCTTCCTCTGGGTGGGTTTGTGGGAGGGGGTCTCAGCCCGAGGGAAGTGGGGTGGTGGTGGGCTGGCTCGGCTTCCATCGAGTCCCAATGGCTTGGCTTGGGGGAAGGGTCACCTCGTGGAGGCAGAGATAAGAAAGTCGGAAGGGACCTTGGAGGTCTTCTAGTCTGACCCCATGCTCAAGCAGGAGACCCTAGACCATTTCAATCGATCAATGAGAATAGAGCTGGAAGGGACCTTGGAGGTCTTCTAGTCCAACCCCCTGCTCAAGCAGGAGGCCCCAGACCATTTCAATCAATGTCAGTCAGTCAATCAATCAATCAATGAGAATAGAGCTGGAAGGTACCTTAGAGGTCTTCTAGTCTGACCCCCTGCTCAAACAGGAGGCTGACCAATCTCTTCTTTAAAAACCTCCAGGGTCACAACTCAAGTTATGGGGCAAGTTCGTTCTGCTGATGAATTGTTCCAAGGGAGAATCAGAGAATAACAGGGTTGGAAGGGACCTTGGAGGTCTTCTAGTCCAACCCCCTGCTCATGCAGGAGACCCCCCCCCAGACCATTTCAATCTGCCAATCAGAATGGAGCTGGAAGGGACCTTGGAGGTCTTCTAGTCCCTTCCTCAAGCAGGAGACCCTACATCATTTCAATCCATCAGAATAGAACTGGAAGGGACCTTAGAGGTCTTCTAGTCTAACCCCCTGCTCAGGCAGGAGACCCCCCCCCCAGACCATTTCAACCTGTCCATCAGAATGGAGCTGGAAGGGACCTTGGAGGTCTTCTAGTCCCTTCCTCAAGCAGGAGACCCTACATCGTTTCAATCCATCAGGATAGAACTGGAAGGGACCTTAGAGGTCTTCTAGTCTAACCCCCTGCTCAGGCAGGAGACCCCCCCAGACCATTTCAATCTGTCCATCAGAATGGAGCTGGAAGGGACCTTGGAGGTCTTCTAGTCCCTTTCTCAAGCAGGAGACCCTACATCATTTCAATCCGTCAGAATAGAACTGGAAGGGACCTTAGAGGTCTTCTAGTCTAACCCCCCCGTCTCAGCCCCCCCCTCCCCCCAGATCAATTCAGACAGGTGTCCAATCTCTTCTTAAACAATACCCCAATGTCACAACTTCTGGAGGCAAGTCGTTCCACTGATGAATTGTTCTAACTGTTAGGAAGAATGCAGAGTATAAGGGAATAGCAGAGTTGGAAGGGATCTTGGAGGTCTTCTAGTCCAACCCCCAGGTCAAGCTTCCCCTTAATTCCAAATCGGTTCTCTCCTGGTTTAGTTTCCACCGATTGCTTCTTGTTCTACCCTCCTATTGGAGAATAGCTTGACTGCCTCTTCTTTGGGGCAACCCCTGAGATATTGGAAAATTGCTATCATGTCCGCCCTGGTCCTTCTTTTCATTAAACTGGACATACCCAATTCCTGCAACTATTATATGTATATTTTTGGCCTCCAGTCCTCAACTCCTGGCTAAGGACAGGAGCCTCCTATCAGTTTCCTATCTTTCTTTTCTCGCCCCGCTCCTCGCTTTACGACCGCCACTTACAGCAGTCAAAGTTACCGTTCAAAGTTACACCATCGCTGGGGAAAAAAAAGACCATTTTTTTCACACTTAGGAAAGTCAAAATTTGGATGCTTGGCAACTAACTCGTATTTACGACAGGGGGGGGGGAGAGGTGTGTTCCCATTTTGCGACCTTCTGACCGGCGAAGGAAGCTGGACTCGCTTCATAACGGTCGTGACTCGCTTAACAACGCTGGCAAGAAAAGGGGCGAAGCTCCCTTAAGAAACGTCTCACTTTACAACCGAAATTGTGGTCGCAACCCCGAGGACTACCTGTGGTGTGTGTTTTTTTTTTTTTCCTGTGGGATGGCTTAACTTGGAAAAGGGGCCTGGAATAATTGTGCAGCAAAGTTTTCAAATGGAATTTGAAAAAATTCTATTTGAAATTAATTCCCTTAACCAAATATTCTTAGGGATTTATGGAAAACCTAGCCAAGAATGCTGGCTAGATCTTCTCCAATCCTGGTTACCCAGCAAGTTAAACCTTGCTAAAAATAAAAAATAAAAATCCCCTCTCAAAGGGTAAAAACTGTTATATCTGTAGAGAAAAAATTATCTACAGATATAACATGTTTTTTAAAAAAATATTTTAATCTTTAAGGGACTTTGGTGTATAAGCAGAAATGTACCGAAACCTCCAACGCCCTTTGTAGATGTGCCGAGGGTTACTCGTGCGGGAAAAATTGCGAGGCCTGTGAGTGCCCCGTTGGACAGCAACGCACAATTACAGGTAAGGTCGCCACTGACTCTCTTCACAGGAGGTTCTCCCCTTACAACAGCTCGTTTAGCGGCGGTTCCAAGTTACAACGGCACTGAGAAACGGGACTTCGGGCCGTTTTTCATACTTGTAACCCGTTGCATGGTCAAAAATTTGGATGCTTTGCCACTGGTTCATATTTATCATCATCTCCTTTTAATGACCCCCCCCATAATCCCTTGCGGGTTGGGGTCTGGGCAACGGAATGGATCTGAGTGTTTACTGCCCTTCCTGTTGCCATTGCGGAGTTCTATTCCGCAGATATATTCTCACGGTGCCCAGAGAGAGTGAAATATCCGCCTCTCCCCAGGATCGAACTCACAGCTGATTGTGAGACCAGAGCTCCCACCTCTAGGCCACCCGCGCCACCCACTGGTTCATATTTATGACGGTTGCGATACCCCAGCGTGGGTCTGTGTGTGTGTGTGTGTGTCATGCGATCTCCTTTTGTGACCTCCCGACCAGCAAAGTTAAGGGGGAATTTGCTAACTGAACCACTGCAGTGATTCGCTTAGCAACGGTGTCAAGAAAGGCTGCAAAGAGAGGAAACAACTCGTTTAACAACTGTCTTGGGAGGCCATGGAAATCCTTCGGCTCAGTCGCAGTCGTAAGTCGAGAACCTCTTGCAGCGTTAGTGCTATGAGTCTCCCGGAAAACCGGCTTATCTAACGATGGGGACAGAGATTCTCTTGCACATCAGCAGCTGTGGGATTTTTCACTTGCCACAAGCCATTGGTGTGTGTGTGTGTGTGTGTCTGTGTGTGATTTATAAACCTCTGAAGCCGACTGAAAAGGAGGCCAAATCAGGAGAAAGATGCAAGAGAAAGGAATGAAAGACAGGCTGCAGTTAGAACTTCATTTATTTGGCAGCCAGAAACTTATCCAACTTTCTCTTGTCTTTTCCAAGGTTGTCAGAAATGTACGCCGAAGACTTTCAATAATAGAACGACAGGCGAATGCCGGCCATGGAGCACGTAAGTCCTTCTGGAATAAACTGATTTTAAAACCTCAGGTGTACAACACGACGCTAACTGCCAATTCCCGCAGGTGCCCGGGGGATAGAATTCGGGAACCGGGGACCGAGAAGAGAGATGTGGTTTGCTGGAGTGGGTCAGAAATCCCCACTACTCAGCCCTCCACATCCCTCCCTGCCGTCTCTACTACGGTTTCAGGTAAGCCTCGTTGGAACGTTGATCGATCTCATTTAATCCAGTTTAAGCTCAGGGTTTCTCTTGGCCACTTAAAAGACCCGTGGGAATTCAGTTCCCAGAATTCCCCGGTCAGCCTTGCTTGGGAAATATTCCGGGAAGTGGAATTGTGGGAGTTGAAGTCTACAAATCGCCAAGGTTGAGAAACAAAGGGCTGCTAGAAACCCCAAACAAGCAGCGCCATAGGCCAGGAGCCGAAACTGACAAGATTAGCTCAGATAACAAAACGCCTAGGATTTGCATTTCCTCCCCCCTTTTGCCTGTAAAACCAAGGAATTTGGCAACAGCCATTAAAATATTATATGAACCGGGCATCTCACAACCCTCCCCGAAATTGTATAAAAGCCCATCTACTTTCCACCGCAATGTGTCAGTTACCCCAAAAGTGTCCCTGTTTTTTTCTGGCTACCAAACAATATGAAAACCTCTTTTCCAATTGCAGCTTGCCTCCTCCAGTTTATTCCTCTTGCATCTTTCTCAAGGCTTGGAATAATCACCGGATTAGATTTTACTTCCAACAAAGCGTGGCTTTAAAATAAATAGTGAGATGGGAGGCATATCAAATTTTAAAAAAAAAAATAATAAATTCTGAAAAATGTCACTGCTTCCATTTTGTCGGCCTGCCTTGTATGAATATGCCCCCACCCTTTTTTTTCTATATCGTTTTATCTTTATATTATGACTGAGAAAACCAAAAAAAACCCAGTCCGCTGAGGGTTTTTTTTCCGGCTATGCCATCAGGTCAAAAATCTGCAAGCCATAATTAATTTGTTCATTATTTTTCTCAGAATCAGCCCATTCATTTATTCTATTTTTATTTTATTTTATTTAGTTTCTGAGTTCAATATCCCTTGGACGAATCCTGAAATTAATTGACCGATGTACTTTGGCCAGAGTGATAACTGGAGCACCTAGAAAGATTTGCTAAATAAATATAGAACTGATATTCAATACATAACAGTTAAAATTAATGTAGAAAACGTTTTACGGCTGGAGTCCCGGAATGCTTGGCCCATTATAAAAAGAAATTACTTTAGGATTGAGTTTAGTTTAGGATTGAGTGCTGAGCGTTGTTCAACTAATTAATGTGTGGTATTGAGTTTAGTATTTACAACTGAACATTATTAAACCCCTTACTTTAGGGTTTAGTATTATTTACTTTCGTAGTGAGTATTATCAAAACAAGTACTTGAGGAATTAGTATTGGGTTTAATTTTAGAATTTAGCATCAAACGTTATTCAGCAAATTACTTGGTGTTAAACTTCGGTGTTTAAAGATAAAGGTTCCCCTCGCACGTATAGGCTAATCGTTCCCGACTCTAGGGGGTGGTGCTCATCTCTGTTTCAAAGCCGAAGAGCCAGCGCTGTCCGAAGACGTCTCCGTGGTCATGTGGCCGGCATGACTCAACGCCAAAGGCGCATGGAATGCTGTTCCCTTCCCACCAAAGGTGGTCCCTATTTTTCTACTTGCATTTTTTACATGTTTTCGAACTGCTAGGTTGGCAGAAGCTGGGACAAGTCACGGGAGCTCCCTCCGTTACGCGGCGCTGGGGATTCGAACCGCCGAATGGCCGACCTCTCTGATCGACAGGCATCTTAGCCATTAAGCCACCGCGTCCCTTTCTGTGTTTAGCATTGGCCAATATTAAAGAAATTATTTTAGGAAACAGTATGGAGCATTAGCAAATTTTCAAGAAGAAATTGGATAACTATTTGTCCGAAGTGGTGTTGGGGTTTCCTCCGCTAAAGAAGGGGCTGGACTAGAAGACCTCCAAGGTCCCTTCCAACTCTGTTGTTCTAAATTCAAACAAACCACCATTCCACCACCACCCCAGTGGAAAAAACTGGGGCAGTTCGGCGGTTCGAATCCCCAGCGCCGCGTAACGGAGGGAGCTCCCGTGACTTGTCCCAGCTTCTGCCAACCTAGCCGTTCGAAAGCAGGTAAGAAATGCAAGTAGAAAAATAGGAACCACCTTTGGTGGGAAGGGAACAGCGTTCCATGCGGCTTCGGGAGTTGAGTCATGCCGGCCACATGACCACGAAGACGTCTTCGGACAGCGCTGGCTCTTCGGCTTTGAAACGGAGATGAGCAGCGCCCCCTAGAGTCGGGAACGGCTAGCACATACGAGTGAGGGGAAGCTTTACATTATGCTAATATTTAAAAATAACCTTAAGCGCTCTGCAGTGGTTGTGGTTAAGGGGTAGGTGGGAAATCCTGGCCGTTCTCTTGCCGTTTCTCAATTTCTGCCATAGAGAAAAACGGTGCTCTTTTGGAAGAAGCGAGGAGGAAATCATTAGGAAATCCACCCTGGGTAAATTACATTAGATTAAGAACAAAAACCTCCCCCTCCTCCTGAAGCGGGAACCATGGCTTGTGTAGTCCAGCCACGGCTGAGGGTTCGCGGAAGCCAGGATGCTTGGTTAAACTAAGCTATGGTTTAGTTAGTTGCCAGAAAAGGGCAGGGGGTTTTCTTAATCACGAAAGATGAAGAGCCCAGGAAGGGTTAAGCAGGCTCCCCCCACCCACTCGAGCTGAGAGTTTTGATCTCAATCAGGCTCCCAACTGCAGTAAAAACAAAATGAGATAAATTAGAAATTAGGAAAGCCACAAGGTCTAAGTACGTAGCAAGTGCGCAGATGTTGGTCACCGCCTTACCCCCCCCCGCAAAATAATAGGGGAAGAGTAGAGGAGAGGAAGGGGAAGGAGAGAAGGGAAAGGAGAGGAGGAAGGAAGGAAGGAGAGAAGAAAGGGGGGAAGGAAGGAGGGAAGGAAGGAGAGAAGGAGAGAAGAAAGGAAGGAAAGGGAGGAGGAAGTGAAGGAGGGAGGGAAGCAAGGAGGGAAGGAAGGAGAGAAGGAGAGAAGAAAGGAGGGAAGGAAGGAGGGAAGGAAGGAGAGAAGAAAGGAGGGACGGAAGGAGGGAAGGAAGGAGGAAAGGAAGGAGAGAAGGAGGGAAGGAAGGCGGGAAGGAAGGTGGGAAGGAAGGAGGGAAGAAGGAAAGGAAGGAGAGAAGGAGAGAAGAAAGGAGGGAAGGAAGGAGGGAAGGAAGGAGAGAGAGAAGGAGAGAAGAAAGGAGGGACGGAAGGAGGGAAGGAATGAGGAAAGGAAGGAGAGAAGGAGGGAAGGAAGGAGGGAAGGAAGGTGGGAAGGAAGGAGGGAAGGAGAGAAGAAAGGAGGGAGGGAAGGGGGAAGGAGAGAAGGAAGAAGAAAGGGGGAAGGAAGGAGAGAAGAAAGGAGGGACGGAAGGAGGGAAGGAAGGAGGAAAGGAAGGAGAGAAGGAGAGAAGGAAGGAGGGAAGGAAGGTGGGAAGGAAGGAGGGAAGGAGAGAAGAAGAGAAGAAAGGAGGGAGGGAAGGAAGGAGAGAAGGAAAGAAGAAAGGGGGGAAGGAAGGAGGGAAGGAAGGAAGAAGAAGTAGGATTGTAAAATAAGATGGGTTTATGGGATGGTAAGAAAGTAATTTCAATTATATTATCAATTGTAGGGGAGAAAAATTGTTACAAATACATATTACTTGTATGTTATGAGATCATATAATTGTGAAGATATATATATGAGAAATAAAAAAAAATTAATAATAATCAAAAAGGAGATTGGGAATTTGGAAAAAAGCACGGGGAAGGAGAGCAGCTGAGATGATTGAAGGCCTGGAGGCCGAAACATAGGAAGAACGGTTGCAGGAACTGGGTTGGGTCAGTTTAGAGAAAAGAAGGGACGAGGGGGGTGAGTGGGAGCGACATTGAAAGCAGTCTTCTGGTATTTGAGGGGCTGCCCCCAAAGAAGAAGGGGTCAACGTGACAGTGAGAACAATGGATCGGTGGAACAGCCTGCCACCAGAAATTGTGGATGGCCCAACACTGGGACTTTTAAACAAGAGATTGGGCAGCCAGTTGACTAGAATGGTGTCAGGTTTTCTGCCCGAGCAGGGGGTTGGACTAGAAGACCTCCAAGGTCCCTTCCGACTCTGTGATTCTATTTTGTTCTGTTCTCCACTCCTTTTCTATGTTCTCCTATTCTCTTTTCTCTCCTCTCCTCTCCTCTGTATTTCTATTCTATTGTAGTCCAGTACAGTCCATTCCTTCCATTCCATTCCATTCTATTCCATATTTTATTATTCTATTCTATTCTCTATTCCATTCTCTATTCCTTATTCTATTCTATTCCATTCCTTCCATTCCATTCTGTATTTTATTATGCTATTTCTATTCTATTCTATTCTATTCCATTCCATTCTCTTTTCCTTATTCTATTCCATTTCATTCCATTCCATCCCATCCCATATTTTATTATGCTAATTCTATTCCATTCCATTCCATTCCGTATTTTATTATGCTATTTCTATTCTATTCCATTCCATTCTCTATTCCTTATTCTATTCTATTCCATCCCATATTTTATTATGCTATTTCTATTCTATTCTATTCCATTCTTTATTCCTTATTTTATTCTATTCCATCCCATCCCATCCCATCTCATTCCGTATTTTATTATGCTAATTCTATTCTATTCTATTCCATTCCATTCTCTTTTCCTTATTCTATTCCATTTCATTCCATTCCATCCCATCCCATATTTTATTATGCTAATTCTATTCCATTCCATTCCATTCCGTATTTTATTATGCTATTTCTATTCTATTCCATTCCATTCTCTATTCCTTATTCTATTCTATTCCATCCCATATTTTATTATGCTATTTCTATTCTATTCTATTCCATTCTTTATTCCTTATTTTATTCTATTCCATCCCATCCCATCCCATCTCATTCTGTATTTTATTATGCTAATTCTATTCTATTCTATTCCATTCCATTCTCTTTTCCTTATTCTACTCCATTTCATTCTATTCCATTCCGTATTTTATTATGCTATTTCTATTCTATTCTATTCCATTCTTTATTCCTTATTCTATTCTATTCCATCCCATCCCGTATTTTATTATGCTAATTCTATTCTATTCTATTCCATTCTCTATTCCTTATTCTATTCTATTCTATTCCATCCCATTCTGTATTTTATTATGCTATTTCTATTCTATTCCATTCTCTATTCCTTACTCTATCCCCTTCCATCCCATCCCATCCCGTATTTTATTATTCTATTCTATACCATTCCATTCTATTCCATTTTGCATCTACTCTATCCCATCCTATCCTAAACTTATTTTTCCAAAGCGCCAGAAGGCAGGGCAAGAAGCGATGGATGGAAACTAAGCTAGGAGAGAAGACACATTCCCCAGCCTCCCTCCCACCCTTGCTAGGGTCACCCTGTGAGCGGGAATCACGAAACCAGCCCCTTTGCATCCAGGACCATTTTAATTTAGCTTTTCCGAGGTGATGTCCTGGGGTTTTCTTGAAGGATGTTTTTTTTTTGCTTTCTTTCAGAGTGGGGAAACGAACTGATCCTCGTCACCTCTGCTTTTATCATCATCATAGCTCTGTGTCTCGCATTCATGGTGCTGTGTTACTTCTTCCTCCGATACTGGCTTCGAAAGAAGTTCCCGAAACGTAAGGCCACCTTCCTGCTCTATTTCGGCCGCCCGTATTCTGCCAACTCTCCCTCTCCCACCGCTTACGGCCTCCTAAGGGTCTACACACCCCAACTCTCCAGGCCCAACTCTCCCTGGGAGAAAAGGGTTTCACATCGGAGAAATGGTGGGATGGGAGCATTCACGGAAGGACAAAATGAAATGCCAAGGATGAAAATTAGAATGAACTATTTTAAATAATTGAATTGTTGAATTGTGTCGCAGTGAGTTGCCCTGTGGCCAGTTGGCCTTGGTGGGTGGACCATGGGGAGTTGACCATAGTGAGTTGGCCATGATGAGTTGACCTTGGTGAGTTGGCCATAGCAAGTTGGTCATGGTCAGTTGAAAGTAATGAGTTGTCCTATGGGAGTTGGCCGTAATGAGTTGACCATGATGAGTTGACCATAGTGAGTTGGCCATGGTGAGTTGACCATAGCAAGTTGATTATAGTGAGTTGGCCATGGTGAGTTGGAAGTAATCAGTTGTCCTATGGGAGTTGGCCATGGTGAGTTGGCCGTAATGAGTTGACCATGATGAGTTGACCATAGCAAGTTGACCATAGTGAGTTGGCCATGGTGAGTTGGAAGTAATGAGTTGTCCTATGGGAGTTGGCCGTAATGAGTTGACCATGATGAGTTGACCATAGTGAGTTGGCCATGCTGAGTTGACCATAGCAAGTTGATTATAGTGGGTTGGCCATGGTGAGTTGGAAGTAATGAGTTGTCCTATGGGAGTTGGCTATGGTGAGTTGGCCGTAATGAGTTGACCATGATGAGTTGACCATAGCAAGTTGACCATAGTGAGTTGGCCATGGTGAGTTGGAAGTAATGAGTTGTCCTATGGGAGTTGGCCGTAATGAGTTGACCATGATGAGTTGACCATAGTGAGTTGGCCATGCTGAGTTGACCATAGCAAGTTGATTATAGTGGGTTGGCCATGGTGAGTTGGAAGTAATGAGTTGTCCTATGGGAGTTGGTCATGGTGAGTTGGCCATAGCAAGTTGACCATGGTGAGTTGACCATGATGAGTTGACCATAGTGAGTTGACCATGATGAGTTGACCATAGTGAATTGGCCATGGTGAGTTGGCCATGGTGAGTTGGAAGTAATGAGTTGTCCTATGGGAGTTGGCCATAGCAAGTTGACCATGGTGAGTTGACCATGGTGAGTTGACCATAGTGAATTGACCATGATGAGTTGACCATAGTGAATTGGCCATGGTGAGTTGGAAGTAATGAGTTGTCCTATGGGAGTTGGCCATAGCAAGTTGACCATGGGGAGTTGACCTTTGGGAGTTGGCTGTGGTGAGTTGACCATGGGAAATTGACCATAGTGAATTGGCCATGAGAGTTGACCGAGGGGAGTTGCCCCATTCCGGGGCCTTGGATTGCTTGCCATGCTTGCGCAGAGAGTTTTGTGTTTGTGCCTCAATTCTCCCACTTCTTCTTCTGCTCCACAGCTTCTCATGGGCAGTTGGCCCAGGAGGTCGATGACTGCAGCTACAGATACCCCGAAGAAGAAGAAGGAGGAAGCTGTGAAGCCCTTTCCAGTCTCAAAGGGGGCCTTTTGGAAAGATATTACACACAAGATGTCTAACCCCCCCGGGTCAAAGAGAAAAGAAGTCTTCCTTGACCCAAAGGAGACCCCCAAAAGACCCCCAAAAGCATCTGAGCAACTCTGCTTTTAGGGGGAAAAAAAACCTTGCCACCTTCAGAAGCAGCAATGGAAGATTCGCGACTATCCTCTTTAAACACGGACTATTGCCCCAATGACCTTTGATTTAAACTTTTTAAAAAAGACACAACACGTCACATCGGAATGATTTTTGACAGAGGTGTGTGTGTGTGTGTGTGTGTGTTGTTTGGCTGGCCGAAAGGTGACGGAAAAAGAACCCCATGGCCCAATCCTCACCCAAAAATAAAAGCACAATGTTGAAGGAAAATCCACTCTGTTTCAATAGTGTTAAGTTGAACGTCAACGAGGCCACCACAAGTTCTGGAGAACTTGGGGGGCCTCTCAGAGGACAGAGTTTGTCCAGTTCATCAGGGGCGCTGTGTGGTTCTTAACCTCTTTTCGGGGGCCTATCAGCCATCTTTTGGGTACGAAACTCGGCTTATCGTAATTGGTCATCGCTTTCCCACATACGAACCAACATCCTCTCAGCTGCCGTTGAGGTTCAGATTAAAAATGACTCATCACACAGGTCCTTTCCTTTACGCGAACGAACCTTGCTGGTGACGCCGAATGGAAATGTCTGGGCCAGGTGGGTGGGTGGCCTTTCAATCTCCCTTCCCCCCCCACCCCCGACCCCAAACCTTGGTTCCCCGTTGCCCACCGGGCTTCAGTCTCGCCGCACACGGCTTGTGCGAGACCCGTTAGGACAGTATTCTAGAATGATATTTCTGCGTTTAAGCACCAGCCGACCAGCTGCGCTTGGCATTTTTTTCGAAGTTCTTTGAAGTTCTGAAACCTTTTCTTTACAAAGTAAACCCACAACTAATTTTGTCCCGGGGAGCTCATGTCGTTTGCTAGCGAGGAAAAAGTTCAAACACAGGTAAACCTCCTCCTCTTAGCCCTGTGCACTTAGCGGCCAACGTTGTGACAGCATCATTGTTAAAAAAATAAAATAAGGCCAGAGGTGGACGTCACGTACTGTTAACAACAACTGCCCAGAAGGCGAAAATGGGAGCGCGTCTGGCGACGGGTCTGAACTACCGGTTCGCCCCAACCGGCCCACCTCTGTTTATGGCTGTTTTTCACCCTTATGACAGTTGTAGCACCCCTATACTGAATTGGCCTTGGAATGTTGTCCATGGGCAGTTGGTCATGAAGAATTGTCCATGGGCAGTTGACCTTAGTCAGTAGGCCATGGGAAGTTGAACTTAGGGAGTTGGCCATAGGGAGTTGGGCACTTGACCATAGGCAGTTGACCAAAGTGAGTTGGCAGTTAACTATGGGCGGTTGACCTTGATGAGTTGGCCATGGGCAGTTCACCATAGTCAGTAGGCCATGGGAAGTTGGCCATGAGCAGTTGACCTTAGTGAGCAGTTGACCTTAGGGAGTTGGCCATAGGAAGTTGGGCAGTTGACTATAGGCAGTTGACCTTAGTGATTTGGCCATAGAGAGTTGGTCATGGGCAGTTGACCATAGTGAGTTGGCCATTGGCAGTTGACTATGGACAGTTGACCTTAATGAGTTGGCCATAGAGAGTTGGCTATGGGCAGTTGGCTGTAGTGAGTTTGGCCATAGAGAGTTGGCCATAGAGAGTTGGCCACTGGCAGTTGACTATGGACAGTTGACCTTAGTGAGTTGGCCATAGAGAGTTGGCCATGGGCAGTTGACCTTAGTGAGTTGGCCATTGGCAGTTGACTATGGACAGTTGACTTTAGTGAGTTGTCCATAGAGTGTTGGCTATGGGCAGTTGACCTTAGTGAGTTGGCCGTGGTGAGTTGGCCATGGTGAGGTGACTACCATGAACTCCCGGTTCGTCCCAACCGCTCCAAATCGGCTGCAGCCCACCTCTGTTTACGGCTGTTTTCCACCCTTACGACCATTGCAGTTTCCCTGCGTTCATGTGACCGAAATTCAGAGGTTTGGCTTTTCTAAAGACATTCAATGAAATTCAATATCGAGGTTCATTTAGCGACCGTTGAAACTGATTACATCATTTGAAAAAAAGGGGGGGGACTCAGAGCCGTTTTCCCGCACTTATGACCATTGCGGCATTCCCACGGTTCTCAGGATCCAAATGCCGACGCTTTGGAAACGGACTCGTCGTTACGACGGTCGCAGAGTCCCGGGGTGCGTGTGTGTGTTCGTGTCACGCGATCCCCCCCCTTTTTTTTGCAACCGTCGGAGGAGCGCAATCCACGGGGGAAGCGGGATTCACTTAACGACCGTGCGGTGGCTGGCTTTGAGCAACTCGCTCGGACGCAGTGGGCAAGAAAGCTCGTAGGACAGGATGGAACTCGCTTAACAACGGGCTCGCTTAGCGATGTGACTTTTGGGCTCGGTTGTGGTTTTAAGCCGAGGACGAGCTGTATATAAATTATGTTCCAGAATTTGGATTAATTCTAAACGCAGCACAGGATGGTTATTTTGTTGGGTGGCAGAAAGAGCAGGTGGTTCCTTGGTCTGAAGGAAGAAAAACAGTCAAAAAACCCACATCTGACAAGCCAGAGGGCGTGGAACTCTTGGGAGGGGTGTTTTGGTAGCTCTCGGTTCAAAATGTAAACAGAAAGTCACTATATCTGCTTGTAATTTATAGGTAGGGCCCCTTCCCTCCACCATCTCCTCCTTCGTCTGCTGGGAAGCCGCCCCCCCCCCTCTTGCAAAACTCTTTTGTCAATCCACGCTTTTTCTTGAAAACTTCCAGACAGCGAGTGGCAAGAATGGTGAGATCCAATTCTAAGAAGAAGGGGGCTCGAAATGCGACAGCGCTGGGAAATGCCACCCCTGAGAAAAGTCATTTCTGAAGCTGTATTCGAAACAGAACTCTCGGCTGACATTCAAGGCTGACCCCTAAGTAAGGGTTTTATTCAAAATATGCAGAGAGAGAGAGAGAGAGAGAGAGAGAGAGAGAGAGAGAGAGAGAGAGAGAGAGAGAGAGAGAGAAATAAACAGAGGGAGAGAAAGAGATGGAGAAAAGGAGAAAGAGAGAAAGAGAGATGGAGAGAAAAAGAGAGATGGAGAAAGAGAGAGATGGAAGCAGAGAGAAAGAAGAGAGAAAAAGATGGAGAGATTGGAGAAAGAGATAAAGAGAGAGGGAGAGAGATAAAGAGAGATGAGAGAAAGCGAGATGGAGAGAGAACAAGAGAGAGAAAGAGAGGGAGAGAGAGAGAGGGAGAGATGGAGAGGAAAAGAGAGAGATGGAGATAGAGATGGAAGCAGAGAGAAAGAAGAGAGAAAAAGATGGAGAGATTGGAGAAAGAGCTAAAGAGACAGGGAGAGAGATAAAGAGAGGAGAGAAAGCGAGGGAGAGAGAACAAGAGAAAGAGAGAGAAAGAGGGGGAGCGAGAGAGGGAGAGATGGAGAGGAAAAGAGAGAGATGGAGATAGAGAGAGATGGAAGCAGAGAGAAAGAAGAGAGAAAAAGATGGAGAGATGGAGAAAGAGCTAAAGAGACAGGGAGAGAGAGAAAGAGAGAGGAGAGAAAGAAAAAGAGAGATGGAGAGAGAAAGAGAGAAAGAGAGAGAGAGGGAGAGAGTGTGAAAGAGAGATGGAGAGGAAAAGAGAGAGCTTGAGAAAGAGAGATGGAAGCAGAGAAAGAAGAGAGAAAAAGATGGAGAGATGGAGAAAGAGATAGAGAGAGAGAGAGAGACAGAAAGAGAGAGGAGAGAGAAAGATGGAGAAAGAGAGAAAGAGAGAGAGGGAGAGAGAGAAGGGAGGTACATAAATTAAAAGTTGCAAACAGTCACAAGCCGGATAAAGGCTATTTGCATGAACATCGAGTCACACAAGAGTATAGGCAGTCCCCGGCTTACGACCACCATCGAACCTGACATTTCTGTCGCTAAGCAGAACAAGTGGGTTTTCCCCGATTTTACGTCCTTCCTTGCCACCGTGGTTAAGTGAATCCCTGCAGGTGTGAAGTCAGTAACCCGGTTGTTAAGTGAATCTGGCTTCCTCATGGCCTTTGGTCGCAAAAGGGGATCACCCAACTTCGGGACATTGCAACCGGCATAAGTTCATGCCAGTTGCCAAGCCTCTGAATTTTGATCACATGAAGTTCACAACTGTGAAAAATGGTGTGAAGTCCCTTTTTTTTTTCAGCACCGCAACGGCTGTCAATCAAGGACCTCCTGCTCGAATGGGGGGGGCTGGACTAGAAGACCTCTGAGGTCCCCTTCTGACTACCTGCGTAGCCTCTCTGTAGTTCAATTTGTGCGATCCGTGCAGCCTGGCCACAACTGTGTGTACTATGTGTGTCTCTGGATAGTGCAAGGAACTCCTGTAGTGGAAATATTTGAAATGCAAAAGCAATTAATTAATTATTATTTTTTTTAAAGGGGAAATGTTTGGGCCACCGACCGACTAAACTTCCCTCTCTGAAAAATTCCATTTTGGGGGAATTGGTTTTTTTGTCATCTTTACTGAAGCTTTTTGTGTTCGTTTTTGGGGGGAGCGACAGGCCGCCTTTCGGGCAGAATTAAGTGGAGAGGAGGAGTTGAGGCCGAAATAAGAGGAAGCAGCTTTTAAAACTCGGACATCCTGTTGACCGCTTGAGATAGAAACCCAGCCAGTAAAACGTTGGAGGGGGGGAAAAGCCTCAGAACCAACAGGGACCTTCGCCCGGAGGCTCACTGCTGCCGGCAGCCATCTTTTTTGTTGCTGGATTTGGGGCAGCCCACCTTGTCTGGCTGTCGTTTGGTCGGGGAGACAAAGACGGGGGCTGCCACCCCCTGCGGGTAGTCGAAGGAGCTGCTGTCCGTCTGGGCCAGGGGTCCTGGGCTGGGGGCTGCAAGGAGGAAAGGAGAGAAGAGGAAAGGGATAGAAGAGAAAGGAAAGGAAGGAAGGGAAGAGAAAGAAAAAGGAAGGGAAAGAAAAGGGAAGGGAAGGAAAGGAAGGAAGAGAAAGGAAAGGAAGGAGGGAAGGAAAGGAAAGGAAGGAAGAGAAAGGAAAGAAAAGGAAAGGAAAGGAAGGAAGGAAGGCAGGAAGGAAGGGAAGGGAAAGAAAAGAGAAGGAAAGGAAGGAAGAGAAAAGAAAGAAAGGAGGGTAGGAAAGGAAAGGAAGGCAGAGAAAGGAAAGGAAAGGAAAGGAAGGAAGGAAGGAAGGGATGGGAAGGGAAAGAAAAGAGAAGGAAAGGAAAGGAAAGGAAAGGAAGGAAGGAAGGGATGGGAAAGAAAAGAGAAGGAAAGGAAAGGAAGGAAGAGAAAAGAAAGAAAGGAGGGTAGGAAAGGAAAGGAAGGAAGAGAAAAGAAAGAAAGGAGGGTAGGAAAGGAAAGGAAGGAAGAGAAAGGAAAGGAAAGGAAAGGAAAGGAAGGAAGGAAGGAAGGGATGGGAAGGGAAAGAAAAGAGAAGGAAAGGAAAGGAAGGAAGAGAAAAGAAAGAAAGGAGGGTAGGAAAGGAAAGGAAGGAAGAGAAAAGAAAGAAAGGAGGGTAGGAAAGGAAAGGAAGGAAGAGAAAGGAAAGGAAAGGAAAGGAAAGGAAAGGAAAGGAAGGAAGGAAGGAAGGGATAGGAAGGGAAAGAAAAGAGAAGGAAAGGAAAGGAAGGAAGAGAAAAGAAAGAAAGGAGGGAAGGGAAGGAAAGGAAGGAAGAGAAAGGAAAGGAAAGGAAAGGAAAGGAAGGAAGGAAGGAAGGAAGGAAGGAAGGAAGGGAAGGAAAGGAAAGGAAGGAAGGAAGGAAGGAAGGAAGGGGAAGGGAATGTTAGCACTGCACAAGTATCTCTTCTTCCCCTAAACCCTCTCTTCTCTCCAGTTCTCAAACATCATTTTTCTTAAAGTTATTTTCCAGGCTGTGTTAGACATAATATTGGTTTGTGTATGGAACTCCTCTTACAGGAAGTTGAGCTTGGGTTGGGATACAAAACACATATTACAAAAGTTAAAAAGAAAATTAGATAAGAGTATCCAAAAACAAACCCAATTAATATTAATAATATACATAATTTATATACAGCTCGTCCTTGGCTTAAAACCGCAACCGAGCCCAAAACTCTGTTATTCTATTCTATTCTATTCTATTCTATTCTATTCTATTCTATTCTGTTCTGTTCTGTTCTGTTCTGTTCTATGTTCTATGTTCTATGTTCTATGTTCTATGTTCTATGTTCTATGTTCTATTTCTATATTCTATTCTATTTAGAAATCTCAGTTCCTCTGATATGAAAAGGAATACAATTGTTCTGCTATTACCTTTTGAACGCAGATCTATCGCATCCGAAGATGTTCCCATTTTAGTGGCTTGAAAAGTTGGATCCAGAATTTCAGCGATATTTTGGCAAAACTGGGGCCTAAGTAAAAACAAAAAACAACAAAAAAAACAGGAGTATAAGACACTTTAAAAAACTTCTCCAGTTGTTGCTTTAGAATAGAATAGAATAGAATAACTAATAGAAATAAAATAGCATAGAACAGAGCAGTACAGAATAGAGCATAGAATAGAAAATAGAATGCAATAGAATTAGAATAATAGAAATAGAATACAATAGAAATAAATAGAATAGAATAGAAATAAGAAAAGCATAGAATAGAAAAGGATAGAAATTAATAGAATAGAAATAAATAAATAGAATAGAAAATAGAGTAGGATAGAAATAAATAGAATAGAAATAAATAGAATAGAAATAAATAGAATAGAAATAAGAATAGAATAGCATAGAATAGGATGGGATAGAAATAAATAGAATAGAATAGAAATAAATAGAATAGAAATAAATAGAATAGAAATAAATAGAATAGAAATAAATAGAATAGAAATAAATAGAATAGAATAGAAATAAATAGAAATAAATAGAATAGAACAGAACAGAACAAAACAGCATTTAGACTTATATGCCGCTTCACAGAGCTTTTACAGCCCTCTCTAAGTGGTTTACAGAGTCAGCCTCTCGCCCCCCCGCCCTCAACAATCTGGGTCCTCATTTTACCGACCTCGGAAGGACGGAAGGCTGAGTCAACTTTGAGCCAGTCAGGATCGAACCGCTGGCAGTGGGCAGAGTCGCCCTGCCATGCTGCATCCCAGCCACCCCCAGCCACCCCCAAACCCTTGAAGGTATTTTGGCCTTCAACCCTCATTCCCCAACTCTGGGATGAAAGCAATCCATTCCCCCCCCCCACCCCCCGGACGCAGCACTGACTTCTTCTCCCCGGAGATGATTTTCATCGTCCCCTTGGTGTCCTCCTGGGTCTGGATTCTCAGCAGGGCTGGACTTCGCCCCCCACACAGCCAGGAGTCCTTCTGGAAAGAAGGCAAGAGAGAGGCCAAGTAAGTTTGGAAAGATCTGGACCAGGGATGGAGGTTCTCGGTTGGGTTTTGGGTTCCACCACAAAACCGCGGTCGACTAAAGCGCGCTCGACGAAACCGCGTACCTGTCGTCATCACAGCACGACGAAAACAGCACGCTGTGTGCGGTAAAGCTAAAATTAACGCGGAAACCTAATCCTAAACCTAACCCTAAACCTAACCCTAAACCTAACCCTAAACCTAACCCTAAACCTAACCCTAAACCTAACCCTTAACCTAACCCTAAACCTAACCCTAACCCTAACCCTAACCCTAACCCTTAACCTAAACCTAACCCTAACCCTAAACCTAACCCTAACCCTAACCCTAACCCTAACCCTAACCCTTAACCTAACCCTAACCCTAACCCTAACCCTTAACCTAACCCTAACCCTAACCCTAACCCTAACTCTTACCTTAATGTGAATCGGCTTGCTTTAAAAGCGCTTTCTAAAGCGCCCTTTTTTCTCCGTGGTCGTTGTTGTCGCGCTGCTGATGACGTCAGCGACGCGCTTTAATCGGGCGCGCTTTAGTGGACCGCGGTTTTGTCGTGCCACGGGGTTTTGTGTGTGTGTGTGTGTGTTTCTCTTAAGTTTTTACTCATTTTTAAAATTTTCTTCATTTATTTCCTCGAGCATGAATTAAATAACAGATATACCGTATTTTTCGGAGTATAAGACGCTCCGAAGTATACGACTTTCGGGGAGGAAAACAAGGGGAGGGGGAGGAAATCTGTCTCTGGCTCCCAGCAATTTGCCTCCTTGCAACACCCAGCAAACAGTACAGAAGATATACACACTGTTTGTGGTGTTACACTGGTACAGATGCCGTTAAAATCGAGGAGGCTTTCTGGAAGTATAGCTATTCTCTGCTGTTTCAAAGGAGACAACAATAGCAGATCAAGCATTTGTTTTCAAAAAGCTTCTTCGTTTTGTCACGCTGTCTGGAACGACAATAAAGCAGTCTTTTTAAAAAAATAAGTCTAATCATTTACACTTTCTGTAGGCATTTATCGTGGCACGACAAAACCGCGCTCGACTAAGCCGCGCCCGATTAAACCACGTCGCTGACGTCATCAACAGGGCGACAACAGCCAGTGCGGAGAAAGAAGGGCGCTTTAAATAGCGCTTTGAAAGCAAGCCGATTCAACTTAAGGTAAGGGTTAGGTTTAGGGTTAGGGTTAGGGTTAGGTTAAGGGTTAGGGTTAGGTTTAGGGTTACGTTAAGGGTTAGGTTTAGGGTTAGGTTTAGGGTTAGGTTAAGGGTTAGGTTTAGGGTTACGTTAAGGGTTAGGATTAGGGTTAGGTTTAGGGTTAGGTTAAGGGTTAGGTTTAGGGTTACGTTAAGGGTTAGGATTAGGGTTAGGTTTAGGGTTAGGGTTAGGGTTAGGGTTAGGGTTAGGGTTAGGGTTAGGTTTAGGGTTAGGTTTAGGGTTAGGTTAAGGGTTAGGATTAGGTTTAGGATTAGGTTAAGGGTGAGGTTTAGGGTTAGGTTTAGGGTTAGGTTAAGGGTGAGGTTTAGGGTTAGGTTTAGGGTGAGGTTTAGGGTTAGGTTAAGGGTTAGGTTTAGGGTTAGGTTAAGGTTAGGGTTAAGTTTAGGGTTAGGTTAAGGGTTAGGATTAGGTTTAGGGTTAGGTTAAGGGTTAGGTTTAGGGTTAGGTTAAGGGTTAGGGTTAGCTTTAGGGTTAGGTTTAGGGTTAGGTTTAGGGTTAGGGTTAGGTTTAGGGTTAGGTTAAGGGTTAGGGTTAAGTTTAGGGTTAGGTTTAGGTTAAGGGTTAGGATTAGGTTTAGGGTTAGGTTAAGGGTTAGGTTTAGGGTTAGGTTTAGGGTTAGCTTTAGGGTTAGGTTTAGGGTTAGGGTTAGGATTAGGTTTAGGGGGGTTAGGTTTAGGTTTAGGGGTTAATTTTAGGTTTAGCGTTTACAGCGTGCTTCTGTCTCCGCGCTGTTGTCGCGCTGTTGATGATGTCAGCTACGCGGTTTCGTCGAGCGCGGTTTAGTCGAATGCGGTTTTGTGGTGGAACCGGCATTTATAGTTATCGACTTGCCTCCTTGCAGCAAACAGCAAACAGCCTGATTAGCACAAGGGAAAAAAAATCTGTCTCTGCCTCCCAGCAATTTGCCTCTGGAGCAAACAGCAAGTTTCACTTTCACTTTCACTTTGTGCCTCCCGATCACCCGCTGTTTCAGGCTGCCGAGATTGCCATAGCCTATTGCAGCTCCCGCAAGCCCCATTTTCCCCGTTTGCTGCAAGGTGGCAAATTGCTGGGAGGCAGAGGCCAAAGGGTGGGGGCCGGTGGGTGGGGGCTACATTCAATGTATAAGATGCACCCCAATTTTCACCCTCTTTTTAGGTGTTTTAAGTCTTCTCGTGAAATATCTCTGGGCTCGTTCGATTGCATTAATATCCGATAGGCAGTTTTGTGTTCTCCCCAATTCTGGGAGTTGCCAAGTGTTAGGAATATAATCCAACGGTTGGCAATATATAAACCATGTAACAATGCTATACCTGTTTCTTTAAATCATACTGTAAAATGTGATTGGTCGCTGTTTTTCCTCTATCGGCCATAAGAGGGAGCCAGAACAACTGTTAGCTCTCTGTTTTGTTAGATGCTGGGCTGATCTGATCTGAGTGTTTTGGAAGCTGGCTGTTAGAAAGTGCCGCGAGCTATTGTAAGTTTTGCAACTGCTAGCAAACTTTTGAGTACTGAACTGATTATACGATACTGGACTATGTTATTTGGATTATCCCTTAACTGAAAGGCGTTGATGACTGACTGTCTTATCCGTGTGTGACTTGGACTGTTTGATGGACTCTGATACCTCTTATTTCCACGAAAGCAAAAGCCTATTTAAACTGCAGTGTCTCTGTTTGCTGGTTTGTGTGTTCTCCAACGCAACTCTCACAACGCTTCTCTGAACGCACTCGCTCTCCCAACGGGGAGCTTACCTAACACCAAGGTTGAGGGAAATTGGTTGCTTCGTTTCATACTAAAGGAAGATTCTAGATTGGGCGTGAAGGCACCACCAAGGACGTCTCCACCAGTGAACTCCCTTCACACAATTCACACACCAGCCTTGCGTTATTTGGAAACCAGTCGTAACCAAAGGAAGATTTAGCCAGTCGAGAGAAAAGAAGGACCGCGGGGGGGGGGGGGACATGACAGCAGCCTTCCAATATTTGAGGGGCTACCCCAGAGAAGAGGAAGGGGTCCACTTATTCTCCAAAGCACCAGAAGGCAGGACAAGAAACAATGGATGGAAACTAATCAAGGAGAGAAGCAACCTGGGAATTAAGGAGAAACTGGTTAATTAAGGACAATTAACCAGTGGAACAGCTTGCTACTAGAAGTTGTGGGTAGCTCCATCACTGGAGGTTTTTAAGAAATGACTGGACAGCCAATGCTTTAGGGTTTACTGCCTGAGCGGGGGGGGGGGGTTGGACTAGAAGACCTCCAAGGTCCCTTCCAATTCTGTTCTTCTGTCCTCTTATCTATTGACAATAGATGGAGAACACACCCCACAGGACATGGGGATGTGGCTTCTTACCTCTGTGTTGCAGTGGCTCTGTCCTTCGGGCAGCCCAGGGGGCTCGGCCTGCTGCCTTTCCTGGCGTGGGGACCCCCACTGGGTCTGGAGCTCCTTGTCCTGCAGGTAGCGTGCAATTTCCTAGTGGGGGAGGAAGGCAGAAAGGATTTATCGGACACCTCTGTTCTCGAGAGCCGGAAGCCAACTCCTGGTCCCGACAAAAAAAACCTTTTATTAATTGGCAGTGAATTCTGCTCCTTCACATCCAGCAAAGTCTTTCAAGGGAGGATTTACGGTCACAGACCTCATCTGGCTTGGAGAGCTGCCAGGCCGAGATCTGCAGAACTTGGCCAAGAGTCTCCAAACTAATTAAGCGAATTAAAGGTCTCCTGCAAACTCCACTCCCCTTTCGCTCCTCTTTTATTCCCTCTGGGAGGGGCCATTCATCATCCACTTGTGGCCTTCCTCCCAAGTCCACCCCTGTTCTTTAGCTGTTTGTCTGGCCACTCTGCATATGCGCACACTGGGAACAGGCTCCAGCTGTTCTTCTGCCTCACTGATGTCTGACTCCGAAGGCAGCTGATAACTGTCGGACGGCCCTGGCCCCCCTCTCTGCCTCCGACACAGAGCCCTCATCAGAGCCTTCCCCAGACTCCAGGACTGGCCCATCTTCCTCCCCAATGGCTACCATGTGACTCACAACGAC
Organism: Thamnophis sirtalis; assembly: GCF_051295495.1. Classification (NCBI taxonomy): domain Eukaryota; kingdom Metazoa; phylum Chordata; class Lepidosauria; order Squamata; family Natricidae; genus Thamnophis; species Thamnophis sirtalis. The sequence continues at coordinate 46,192,487 of NW_028261395.1, forward strand.
TTGAGGAGGGCAGGGAATATGGGGACCACCGTTAAATCCAATGAGGGTTTTTTGGTTTCTTCCCTCCCCCCACCACCACTGTAACTTCAAACTGTTGCTAAACGGATGTCCGTAAGTCAAGGACGACCTCTACATTGAGGTTACAAGGAGGGGATTCCAATTGGATGTAGCCCAAACACCAGAGCTGTAGGAGAGGGGAAATTCAAGAAAGATGACAGGCGTGGCGGGAAGAGTTCAGACAGAGGCTTTGTACCATGTTGCCGGCCACTCACCTCATCCTGGGCTACCTGAGCCGCCCGGTAATCGTCATCTTGCTCCCGGTTCCTCCTGGCTCTCTGCGGAAGGAAGGAAGTGTTGGTTCAGGGGTCCAGAGAGATATCCCCCTCCACAGCAGATTAATCTTGGTACAGCACAAATGAATGGGTCGATGACAACTCCCCATGGCCAACTCCCCATGGCCAACTCCCCATGGCCAACTCCCCATGGCCAACTATGGCCAACTCCCCATGGCCAACCATGACCAACTCCCCATAGCCAACCATGACCAATTCCCTATGGCCAACCATGACCAACTACCCATGGCCAACTATGACCAACTCCCTATGGCCAACCATGACCAACTCCCTATGGCCAACCATGACCAACTCCCCATAGCCAACCATGACCAACTCTCCATGGCCAACCATGACCAACTCCCCATGGCCAACCATAACCAACTCCCCAATGCCAAGCATGGCCAACTCCCTATGGCCAACCATGACCAACTCCCCATGGCCAACTATGACCAACTCCCTATGGCCAACCATGACCAACTCCCTATGGCCAACCATGACCAACTCCCTATGGCCAACCATGACCAACTCCCCATGGCCAACTATGACCAACTCCCTATGGCCAACCATGACCAACTCCCTATGGCCAACCATGACCAACTACCCATGGCCAACTATGACCAACTCCCTATGGCCAACCATGACCAACTCCCTATGGCCAACCATGACCAACTCCCTATGGCCAACCATGAGCAACTACCCATGGCCAACTATGACCAACTCCCTATGGCCAACCATGACCAACTCCCTATGGCCAACCATGACCAACTCCCCATAGCCAACCATGACCAACTCTCCATGGCCAACTATAACCAACTCTATATGGCCAACCATGGCCAACTCCCCATGGCCAACCATGGCCAACACCCCATGGCCAATTGCCTGTGGCGAGTTCGCCGGGGCGAGTTGTCCCATTCTGCCAATGAACATGGTGGCCTGCCAAGAAGCAGAAGAGGGTCACCCCAAGATCGAGGTGGGGCCCACGGCCCACCCCTTTCTCTCCCTCCCTCCTTTTTCTGCTCTGGTTGGCAAGGGGACGATCCTAGTTTTGAGACGATGGTTTCCGTTGGCATTTCTAAGAGGCAGCACGGCAATGCCCTGCTTTCCCTGGCCTTGGCTCCCTGATCGGTAGAGTACCATCCGTGTTTGTTCCTCTTCTTCCTCCTCCTGCAGCTTCCGGGCCAGCTCCTCGTCTTCCTGGAACTGCTGTTGGATCTGGAGCTCCAGCCTGGCCATCTCCCAGTGCAGGGCTTCAGGGATGCCATCTGGAGACCCAAAGGAAAAAGAGGGATGGGGAAAATTCGAACAGAGGTGGGAGGGACCTCAGAGGTCATCTATGCCAACCATGACCAACTCCCAGAGGTGGGTTCCTACCAATTCGCACCAGTTCGGTAGAACCGGTTCGTCAAATCTACCGAACCGGTTAGAAGAGGTTCCACCAGCGGACCCGGAAAGCAGGCCACACCTACAGAAGAGGTTCCAAAAGTTTTTTGAAACCCACCTCTTCCACACACACAGAGACACACACAAAAATACACACACAGAGAGAGAGAGACAGTCAGACAGACAGACTGACTGACTGACACAGAGAAAAAGAGAAAGATAAAGAAAGGAAGAAATAAATAAATAAAAAAAAGAAAAAAGAAAGAAAAAGAGTGATAGAGAGATGAAAGAAAAAAAAGAAAAAAGAGACAGACACAAAAGGAAGGAAAGAGAGAAAGAAAGAAAGGAAGGAAGGAAGGAAGGAAGGAAGAAATAAATAAAGAAAAAAAGAAAAAAAGAAAGAAAAAGAGTGAGAGAGAGATGAAAGAAAAAAAAGAAAAAAGAGACAGACACAAAAGGAAGGAAAGAAAGAAAGAAAGAAAGAAAGGAAGGAAGGAAGAAATAAATAAATAAAAAAAGAAAAAAGAAAGAAAAAGAGTGAGAGAGAGATGAAAGAAAAAAAGAAAAAAGAGACAGACACAAAAGGAAGGAAAGAGAGAAAGAAAGGAAGGAAGGAAGGAAGGAAGAAATAAATAAAGAAAAAAAGAAAAAAAGAAAGAAAAAGAGTGAGAGAGAGATGAAAGAAAAAAAAGAAAACAGGGACAGAGAGACAAAAGGAAGGAAAGAGAGAGAGAGAGAGAGAAAGAAAGGAAGGAATAAATAAATAAATAAATAAATAAATAAATAGAAAAAGTGAGAGAGAGATGAAAGAAAGGAGAGAGACAGAGAGAGAGAACACATGGCCGGCAAGCCACACCCACCAGGTCACATGGCCGGCAAGCCACTCCCACAAAGGAGGCCACACCCACAGAGTAGGTTTGAAAATTTTTTGAAACCCACCACTGCCAACTCCCCATGGCCAACTAATATGGATGCCAAAACACTTGTAACCAAAACGACATGCTGGATGTAATGGATGAGAATTTTTTTTATGTTGGTTTTTTTAATGTTTAAAAATAAAAACAAATTCCAAAAAAAATATGAAGGACTAGTGGGGTATGATAGCAATGTTCCAATATTGGAGGGGCTGCCTCAAAGAGGACCAGGGGTGTGTGTGGTCATCTTATTTTCCAAAGCACCAGAAGGCAAGAGGAGAAACAATCGATGGAAACTAATCAAGGAGGGAAGCAACTTGGAAGAAACTTTCCCGACAATGAAGACAATTCACCAGTGGAACAGCTTGCCACCAGAGGTTGTGGGCGCCCCATCCCTAAGCACATAGCTCGTCCCTTACCTCTTGTCCCACGCGAGGGCCTTTGCTTCGGCTGACCGCTCTCGTCCTTTTCCAGGTTATGGAACCGTTTGACTCTCTCCTGGGTGGGAGAAACAAAAGAAAACAGAAAAAAAAATCTCCTTCATGAGAACTAGAGCCTTGCTTGCTTGGATCTCCCTGGGCGAAACCCCAGCCTCCTTTGAGCGTCTGCCCTCAACAAACAAACCGCAAACCCAAGAGAAACCAACATCAAACCATGATGGGGTCAGGCAGGGGTGACTTAAGAAGGGGCTACCCCCCAGATGTCCTTGATTCATCAGCTGCCTTTCCTGTTCCAAGAAGTGAGTCTTGGAACCAAATTTGGTAACGAATTAAAATAAAAACTCTGTATAATGCTTCCTTCTAACAATCCTACTTTCTCAGGGTTTATGGAGATTCCCAGTTGTCCCCAAAGTGCTTTTTCAAGAGGCAACTGAACATCCGAGAAACTCAAAGGTAAACGATAAAGGTTCCCCTCGCACATATGTGCTTGTCGTTCCCGACTCTAGGGGGCGCTGCTCATCTCCGTTTGAAAGCCGAAGAGCCAGCGCTGTCCGAAGACGTCTCCGTGGTCATGTGGCCGGCAGGACTCAACGCCCGAAGACGCACGGAGGACGCCAGTCCCTTCCCACCAAAGGTGGTCCCTATTTTTCTACTTTTAAAAAAAAAATTATTTTATTATTTTAAACACATAAGCACATCAACAAAAACAAACACATAACTTAAAAACAACATAGGAACAATAAGTTCCATCGTATATCATACCGCAGTTCCGAATCGGTTTCTTTGCAGTTAGTGTTTTCCTTTCTATACGTTTCTATCTTGCGTTCATAATCTCCTTATTCGTTATCCATTTTTATGTACATTTCTTTATTTATTTAAACTTAGCTACTTATGACCAAATATTATTTACCTATATTGTGCTTTATATTATTATTGTCATTTATTCTCTTACATACAGATTATAGATATACATTCACATAATTATTCTTTTTCTTTGCCATTCTTATAATTATTATTATTCCATTTGGAAGGTTATAAGGTATAGTTTAAAATGCTTTGTTTACCATCCTTCGCACCTGCTATGACACCACCTTGTTTTCTCTTTCTTTTCTTTTCTCCCTCCCTTCCTTCTCGCCTTCCTTCCTTCCTCGTCTCCGTCCCCTTCTTCCTTCCCTTACCTCTTCCCTACTCCTAACCTTTCTCTTCTCCTTCCTACCTTCTCTCCTTCCTTCCTTCCTTCCTCGTCTCCGTCCCCTTCTTCCTTCCCTTCCCTCTTCCCTACTCCTAACCTTTCTCTTCTCCTTCCTACCTTCTCTCCTTCCTTCCTTCCTTCCTCGTCTCCGTCCCCTTCTTCCTTCCCTTCCCTCTTCCCTACTCCTAACCTTTCTCTTCTCCTTCCTACCTTCTCTCCTTCCTTCCTTCCTCCTCTCCGTCCCCTTCTTCCTTCCCTTCCCTCTTCCCTACTCCTACCCTTTCTCTTCTCCTTCCTACCTTCTCTCCTCTTTCTTTCTTTCCCTCCCTCCCCTTCTTCTTTTTCTCTCCATCCCTCCCTATTTTCCTACTTTCGATGTGCTTTCGAACGGCTAGGTTGGCAGAAGCTGGGACAAGTCACGGGAGCTCCCTCCGTTAACGCGGTGGGGCTAGGGATTCGAACCGCCGAACTCCCGACCTTTCTGACCGACTTAGCCACAGAGCCACCTTACAGAGCGGTTACTAAACCCTTCACGTGGTTTTGATTGTTGATACAACTGAGGATTGTATGCCTTTCTGGGTGTTTATTTGAAAGGACGAAATAGAATTATTTAGATGTAAAATAGGATTGTTAAATGGTCCCGTAGCCGGTTCTGAGTTGGCCGTGGTGAGTTATCCCACTACGGGCGGAGAGAGGCCCGTGGGAGAGAAGGATGAATGCCACCGATTGTTCACTGGTGTATCTTTTGTGCAAAAGCTCGCGCCAAAGCCTTCCCCAACTGCATGCATTTGCCAAACGGGTTCCCCACCCTTGTCACGACTGACCAAATCTTGGGCGAAGGGGGAAAAAAAACAACGCAAAAGTGAAATCATGTTACTCTTGCGTTTCGCTCTTCAATGTCTCGGAACGGGGTTCAATACGCCTGATCGGCAAGGCGAAGTATTTGGATCGGACCCCAAAAATCACCCGCAGGGAGAAAGAAAAGGGCAGCGGCCGACTCTCGCAAGCTACAAGGAAGTGGGGGGGGGGGGAATTTCCCGACGGTGAGAACCAGGGAACAGTGGAACAGCTTGCCACCGGGAGTTGTGAGATTCTCCAAGACTGGAAGGGTTTGAAGTAGAGATTTGGGCAGACAGATTTGTCTGAAATGGTATAAGGTCTCCGTCTCGAGCAGGGGGATGGACTAGAAGACCTCCAAGGCCCCTTCCCAGCCCTGTGATTCTACGATTCTGAGGTAGATAAATAAGATAATGGATGGATGGATGGATGGATGGATGGATGGAAGGAAGGAAGGAAGGAAGGAAGGACAGATAGATGGACAGACGGAAGAACTCCAGAATGACATAGGGTCTCCTCCTTGAGCAGGGGGTTGGACTAGAAGACCTCCAAGGTCCCTTCCAACCATGTAATTCTGATTCTGAGATAAATAAATATGATACAGGATAATGGATGGATGGATGGATGGATGGATGGATGGATGGATGGAAGAGCTCCAGAGTGATATCGGGTCTCCTGCTTGAGCAGGGGGTTGGACTAGAAGACCTCCAAGGTCCCTTCCAACCATGTAATTCTGATTCTGAGATAAATAAATATGATACAGGATAATGGATGGATGGATGGATGGATGGATGGATGGATGGATGGATGGATGGATGGGCTCCAGAGTGATATCGGGTCTCCTGCTTGAGCAGGGGGTTGGACTAGAAGACCTCCAAGGTCCCTTCCAACCATGTAATTCTGATTCTGAGATAAATAAATATGATACAAGATAGATGGATGGATGGATGGATGGATGGATGGATGGAAGGAAGGAAGGAAGGAAGGAAGGAAGGAAGGAAGGAAGGAAGGGCTCCAGGTTGATATCGGGTCTCCTGCTTGAGCAGGGGGTTGGACTAGAAGACCTCCAAGGTCCCTTCCAACCATGTAATTCTGATTCTGAGATAAATAAATATAATACAAGATAGATGGATGGATGGATGGATGGATGGATGGATGGATGGATGGATGGATGGATGGAAGGAAGGAAGGAAGGAAGGAAGGAAGGAAGGAAGGAAGGAAGGAAGGAAGGAAGGAAGGAAGGAAGGGCTCCAGGGTGATATCGGGTCTCCTGCTTGAGCAGGGGGTTGGACTAGAAGACCTCCAAGGTCCCTTCCAACTTTACGATTCTATGTTCTGTGTTTCTATGATTCTAAGATTTGGTTAGTCATAGCATAGACGATTGTAGGATCTGACCTTCCCAGTAAAAAGCAATGGGTGGAAACTAACCAAGGAGAGAAGCAACCTGCAATGAAGGAGAAACTTTGCAACACGGAGGATAATCAACCAATGGAACAGCTTGCCACCAGAAGTGGTGACTGCTCCATCACTGGAGGTTTTTAAGAAGAGGTTGGACACTCACCTGTCTGAATTATCAAGGAAAACCAGTAGGGGTGGCATGACACCAGTGTTCCAATATTTAAGGGATTTGTTACAGAGAAGGAGCGACATTCGTTAACAAGCGTTTTTGCTTAGTGACAGACATTTCAGGCTCCATTGTGGGTGTACGTCAAGGACCTTAGCCCAGAAAAATCTTACTGGCTACCTCCAGAAACACAAAAGCTCCCATCCTTGCAACTTTGGCACAAGCTGGTGTTTGCAAAGCAATAGCAGTAGACTTATATACCGCTTCATAGGGCTTTCAGCCCTCTCTAAGCGGTTTACAGAGAGTCAGCATATTGCCCCCAACAATCTGGGTCCTCATTTTACCCACCTCGGAAGGATGGAAGGCTGAGTCAACCCTGAGCCGGTGAGATTTGAACCGCTGACCTGCTGATCTAGCAGTAGCCTGCAGTGCTGCATTTAACCACTGCGCCACCTTGGCTCAAAGAGAGTCAAAGCCACAGCAATTTGTACTAGAAAGATCATTTCCTACCTTATCTTTTGCCTTCTTCCGATCCTCCTTTCCTGCTTTCATCTGAAGGTCTTCCTGGGCGTTTTTAGGATCTCCCTCTGGGCTACAGGTTGACCGAGGAAGAGGGAGTTAGAAGAAGCAATTCTGGCTTTCTTGAATATCAGACAGAATCACAGAAGGGACCCTGGAGGTCTTCTAGTCCAACCCCCTGCTCAAGCAGGAGACCCTAGGCCATTTCCATCCGTCCGTCCATCCATCCATCCATCCATCCATCCATCCATCCATCCATCCATCCATCAGAATAAAGCTGTAAGGGACCTTGGAGGTCTTCTAGTCCAACCCCCTGCTCAAGCAGGAGACCCTAGGCAATTTCCATCCATCCATCCATCCATCCATCCATCCATCCATCCATCCCTCCATCCATCCCTCCATCCATCCATCCATCCATCCATCAGAATAAAGCTGTAAGGGACCTTGGAGGTCTTCTAGTCCAACCCCCTGCTCAAGCAGGAGACCCTAGGCAATTTCCATCCATCCATCCATCCCACCATCCCACTATCCCACCATCCATCCATCCATCCATCCATCCATCCATCCATCCATCCATCCATCCATCCATCAGAATAGAGCTGTAAGGGACCTTGGAGGTCTTCTAGTCCAACTCCCTGCTCAAGCAGGAGATCCTAGACCATTTCCTTCCATCCATCCATCCATCCATCCATCCATCCATCCATCCATCCATCCATCCATCCCATTTCCACTACCGGTTCGGGTGAACTGGTCCAAACTGGCTGAATACCACCTTTGTCCTGAACCCAAGAGAAAGGGAGAAGGAGAAGCCTACCTTTCTTTCGGTGGTGGCCTGCTATCCTGAAGCTTCTGAGCTTCCACCTCTTGGTTTTGAAGCCTCTTGGCCATTCGGAGGTCATTCTGGACCAGCTGGTTCTTCTGAATGTTGGAAGCGTAGTGCAGTTCGACTGAGAGAGAGAGAGAGAGAGAGAGAGAGAGACGGAAAAGAAGGAAGACTCAGGAAGAGCAGTGGGGAAAAAAAGACCTCACCTTCCTTAGTCTTTGGGGTGGCTTTTCTGGAGAGGACATTCCTGCTGGTTCTCTGTTGTGGCCTGCCAGTGGCCAGCGGAGCCGGCGGCAGAGTCGGAAAGTGAGGAGGTTGGGGAGGAAGATGGGCCAGTCCTGGAGTCTGGGGAAGGCTCGGATGAAGACTCTGTGTCGGAGGCAGAGAGGGGGCCAAGGCCATCCCACAGTTTTCAGCTGCCTTCGCACTTGGAGATCAGTGGGGCAGAAGAACAGCTGGAGCCTTTTCCCGATGTATGCAGAGTGGCCAAATGAAGGGAACAGGAAGGAACAAGGGTCGATTTGGGAGTAAAGCCACAGGTGGATGGTAAATGTCCCCACCCATATGGATTAGGTGAGGGTCTTGTGAGGGATTAGGTGAGGGTCTTGTGAGGGATTAGGTGAGGGTTTTGTGAGGGATTAGGTGAGGGTCTTGTGAGGGATTAGGTGAGGATTTTGTGAGGGATTAGGTGAGGGTCTTGTGAGGGATTAGGTGAGGATTTTGTGAGGCATTAGGTGAGGGTTTTGTGAGGCATTAGGTGAGGGTTTTGTGAGGCATTAGGTGAGGGTTTTGTGAGGGATTAGGTGAGGGTTTTGTGAGGCATTAGGTGAGGGTTTTGTGAGGCATTAGGTGAGGGTTTTGTGAGGCATTAGGCGAGGGTCTTGTGAGGGATTAGGTGAGGATTTTGTGAGGGATTAGGTGAGGGTCTTGTGAGGGATTAGGTGAGAGTCTTGTGAGGGATTAGGTGAGGATTTTGTGAGGGATTAGGTGAGGGTCTTGTGAGGGATTAGGTGAGGATTTTGTGAGGGATTAGGTGAGGATTTTGTGAGGCATTAGGTGAGGGTTTTGTGAGGCATTAGGCGAGGGTCTTGTGAGGGATTAGGTGAGGGTCTTGTGAGGGATTAGGTGAGGGTCTTGTGAGGGATTAGGTGAGGGTTTTGTGAGGCATTAGGTAAGGGTTTTGTGAGGGATTAGGTGAGGGTCTTGTGAGGGATTAGGTGAGGGTCTTGTGAGGGATTAGGTGAGGGTTTTGTGAGGGATTAGGTGAGGGTTTTGTGAGGGATTAGGTGAGGGTTTTGTGAGGGATTAGGTGAGGGTCTTGTGAGGCATTAGGTAAGGGTTTTGTGAGGGATTAGGTGAGATTTTGTGAGGCATTAGGTGAGGGTTTTGTGAGGGATTAGATGAGGGCTTTGTGATGGGTTGTGATGGGTCAGGTGTGCCTCACATTAGGTGAGGGTCTTGTGAAGGTTTAGGTGAGGGTTTTGTGAGGGATTAGGTGAGGATCTTGTGATGGGCCGTGATACGTCAGGTGTGCCTCACATTAGGTGAGGGGTCTTAGGATGAGTCAGATGTGGGACATGCCAGGTGAGGGTCTGGAGATGGGTATTGTGATGTGTTGGCCATGTTAAGGGAGAGTAGTTTCAGGTGAGGGTTTGGGGATGGCTCCTGCGATGGTTCAGGTGAGGGTCACATCAGGTGAGGAACTTCGGAGGGGCCTTGGGATGGCTCAGTGAGACCCTTGGCAGGGGTCAGGGGTGGGTGTGTCAAGTGAGGGTCTTCTACGGGGTCTTGTGATGGGGAGGTCACATCAAGTGAGTGAGGGTCATTGGGAGGGGAATCACTGCTTGCAGGGTGAGAGTTGCGTGCCTTGATTGAAGGCCGCAGCCGTCACTACTTGGATGTGCGGCGGGTTCGAATTCTGAGGAGGCCATAGGCCGTTTCGGACACCAAAGAGGGCCACTTCTCTCTGCTGGCTAGAAAGGGGTGGTGAGAGGGGGGGGTCAGAAAAGCCCCCCCCCCGCCTATCTGTAGGGCAGCCATTCGTGTCCCACGGAAAGAGCAAGTGCCCTCTCTTTCCCCCTCCGTTCCTGGCTCAGCCGAGACACGTTGAAGCTTAGAAAAGTCCTTTCCTTGCCCTGAACTCTCAAGCCATTAATCCCCGGCCAGACAGTCGGTGGAGGGGGGGGAGGAGGAGGGGGAGGGGGACAAAGAGACTGTCATCCAAAGAGCCTTTGACGTCACAGAATGATTCACGAGAGCAAAAGGACAGTCCTTGCCACCCGCTGCCAAGAGAGAGAGAGAGAGAGATGGGGCAACCTTGAGAGCGGGCCCTTAAAATGCCATCTCATCTGGCAAGGCCCGGACCCTTGTAAAGCTGTCTGCACGCCGAATTCCCCAAAGCGATAAGACTCCATCTCGTTAATTGGAAAGGGGGACGTTGCCAAACACACAAAACAGACCCTCCATGCTCCTTCATGTTGTCGAGACGGCACACGGGGAGGGAGGGGGGGCATCTTGGAGGGAGGGGATGCGAAATGCTGGAAAGACACACACACACACACACACACACACACACACACACACACACTCACAACAGAAAGGGGGCAAACTTGCCAAGTTGGCACAGGGTGACTCGTTCCCCCATTCAATTTTATTACTTAACGTCATTCAAACGTTGTTTTCATTTCTGTCGTTCTAGTATCCTCTCAGAAGTTGGAAATGCGCCAACATTGGAAGTTTCTAAAGAAGAGATTGGACCACCATTCGGTCTGAAAGGGTGTAGGGTCTCCTGCCTGAGCAGGGGGTTGGACTAGAAGACCTCTAAGGACCCTTTCAGTCCTATCATAATCAGTAGAATCTAGAAGTTGGGAATGCTCCAACACTGGAAGTTTCTAAAGAAGAGATTGGACCACCATTGGGTCTGAAATGGTGTAGGGTCTCCTGCCTGAGCAGGGGGTTGGACTAGAAGACCTCTAAAGTTCCTCCCAACCCTGTCATTCGATTCTACCCTTTCTTTTAATGATTCTATTCCACAATTCCTTCGACAGTCGGGCAATTCTTGCCCCGAAGATAGTTGCCCCGTGGCAAGTTGGCCACAGTGAGTTGCCACTCGCGCCCCCCCACCCCAAAATTCCCCATCCTTACTCTCTTGTTCTTGTAGACAATAGGCCAACGCACCGTCTTCCAGGACAGCGAAATCTCGGCAAACTGCAGGAGGAAAAACAGGAAAAAAATTGGGATTTTACAGCCTGTGCACTCCAAAGAATGCGCCTGAAGGAGACGCATCAAAGCGCTGAGCTGGGAAAGGCAATTCCAGACATGTTCAGGATTTCCCAACAGGAACTTAAAATTTGAGAGCTAGGTTGGAACAGGTGAAACATGTTTATAATTACATGTATGTGTATATGTGTGTGTGTGTGTGTGTTGTATTTGTGCCGATAAATAAATAAAGGGAGACTAGTATAGATCTATTTCAAGCTATTTAGCTCTCATCAGCTAGCCATACCCTTATTGGGATTAGAACCTGTAAGCTGTATTACATATTAGGCAGACATCTTAGCCATTAGGCCACATTAAGACGTCTGCCTAATATGTAATATAGCCCAGGTTCAAATCCCAGTAAGGGTACGGCTAGCTGATGAGAGCTAAATAGCTTGAAATAGCAATTTAATCCCATTTTTAATGGGATTTCTAGCAGGAAGAGACGGTCGGTCTCTGAATGCCATAGGCCAGTGATGGCGAATGTTTCCGGCACCAAATGCCCAAATTGAAATGCTTGTACATTTGTGGGCATGGGCGTGCATGCCAAAAACCTGAAGACCAGCCGTCTGGCACGATTATGTCTGTTTTTTGGGCGTTTTGAGCTGTTTTATGCCGTTTTTCAGGCTGTTTTCAGGCCATTTTTTTCAGGCTGTTTTGGCCCAAACACAGCCTGAAAATGACCTAGAAACGCCCTGAAAACAGCTTTGAAAATGGTTGAAAAACAGCCTGAAAAATGCCCCCCAAAATGCTCCATAAAACAGCCCCCAAAACAGCCAGTTTTGGGCCATTTTTGGCTGGGTTTTGGAGCCATTTCTTGGGATGTTTTGGGCCGAAAAAGGGCATGAAAATGCCCCAAAATGGCTTGAAAATGAAATGAACTGAAAACAGCTTGGGAAACGCTTCAAAAACAGCCTGAAAAATATCCCCCAAAATGCCCCGGAAAATGGCTTGGAAAACAGCCCCAAAAAACATTTTTGGCTGGTTTTGGGGCCATTTTTCAGGCTGTTTTGAGCCAAAAAATGGCCTGAAAATGACCCAAAAACAGCCTGAAAACAGCCTGAACAATGCCCCCCAAATGCCCCTATTTTTTGGCCAATTTTAGCCATTTCTTCAGGCCATTTTCAGGCTGTTTTCCGGTGCTCTGGCACCCACAAAGACCAGCTGGAAACTGGAAGAGCAGCTGGCAACAGCACTCATGCCCGCAGTGAGGGCTCCGCGGGCCATCTCTGGCACCCGTGCAATAAGTTTGCCATCACGGTCATAGGCAACGAGTAAGCGATGCCGGTAAGTCCTCGAATTACGACGCACAATCGAGCCCAGCATTTCCGTCCCTGAGTTGAAACGTTTATCCGGTTTATTCTCTCATTTTAGCAATAGTAATAGCAATAGCAGTTAGACTTATATTCCGCTTCATAGGGCTTTCAGCCCTCTCTAAGCGGTTTACAGAGTCAGCATATTGCCCCCAACAACAATCCGGGTCCTCATTTCACCCACCTCGGAAGGATGGAAGGCTGAGTCAACCCTGAGCCGGTGAGATTTGAACAGCCGAACTGCAGAACTAGCAGTCAGCTGAAGTAGCCTGCAGTGCTACATTTAACCACTGTGCCACCTCGGCTCATTTTACAGCCTTCCTTGCCACTGTTGTTAAGCGAATCACCACATTCAGCGATGAATGTAAATTGCTTGTAAGAAGGTTGCAAAAAGGGGGGTTACGAGACCCTTCAACTGTCGTAAATATGTGTCAAGTTGCCCCGCGGTCGTAAGTGTGGAAAAAAGGGTCCTAAGCCACCTTCCTCAGGGCCGTTGCAACTTCGAAGCATCACTAAATAAACTCAACATCTCCCTGTAGTAAATCTGAGGCTTCTTCTGCCAACAAAAATAATGCGACTTCATCATTTTTGCACTTTTTCCAAAATCTCAACATCTTTTTTTTTTTGTAACAAGGGGACCAAAACTGGATAGCGATAGCAATAGCAGTTAGACTTATATACCGCTTCATAGGGCTTTCGGCCCTCTCTAAGCGGTTTACAGAGTCAGCATATCGCCCCCAACAATCCGGGTCCTCATTTCACCCACCTCGGAAGGATGGAAGGCTGAGTCAACCTTGAGCTGGTGAGATTTGAACCGCTGAACTGCAGCTAAGAGTCAGCTGATGTGGCCTGCAGTACTGCACTCTAACCACTGCGCCACCTCGGCTCTTGAAGTCATATTCCAGGTGTGGCCTTACTAAGGCTTTACAAAGCGGTGCTAACCCTTCACTTGGTTTTCATTCTATGCCTCTGTTTATGCAACCGAGGATCGTATTAGCTTTTTGGGCTGCTGCCCCACACGGGCGGCTCAGGTTTAAATGATCGTCCGCTAGGACTCCAAAGCCCATCTCACAGCAACTTAGAGCTGAGGAGAAACTTCCCGACAGTGAGAACAATTAATCAGTGGAACAGAAGTTGCCTCCAGAAGTTGTGAATGCCCCAACACTGGAAGTCTTTAAGAAGATGCTGGATAGCCATTTGTCTGGAACGAAATATGGTTTCCTGCTTGAGCCAGGGGTTGGACTAGAAGACCTCCAAGGTCCCTTCCAACTCTGCTCTTGTAATTGTAATATGGTTTTTGAGCCAGGTTTCCCCTAATCTGGATTTGTATCTTGGATTTTTCCGCCCCCCCTGGCCAGGTGTAAAAACTTTGCTTTTATTTTTTATTTTTATTTTTATTTTTTATCTGTCCTTTCTTCTTTTTTTTTTTTTTTGATTTTTTCCTCTCCCACTGGTGTGGGCAGGGATTGTTCAAGATTACTTCTTTCATCAATATTTCTAAATAATAATTACAGTTAAATGAAAATGGATATATAATAATGTTTTAGTTAATATGAGTTATATTGGTTGACTGTGGAGGAGATGTACTAAAACTTATCTGTAATTGATTGATACATTTTCTACAGATGTAAAGAAAGATGTGTACCTATTTTAAACTAAAATTAAAAAACATTTATTAAAAAAACTTTGCTTTTACAAATGAACAGTTGCAAGGTCTATGTATAATTTAAAGGGGGGAAAAATTGGGAGGAAGATTCTGAATATTTTTATTCCTCTCATCACGTACCTTCCTGGACGGGGGGCAAGCAGGAACTGTCAATCTGGACGTCAGTCATTGTGTTCTTTACATCAGGGTCAAGATCCCAAGGCAATCTGGAAGAACAAGACAGCAAATTGCTAAGGAGCCGGGCGTGAAGTTCAAGACAAAGAGTATTTGGATTTTTTTTTTTAAGATATTCCTTCTACGGAACGTTCAGAATCCAAAATAGAGTATAGATTATAGAAGATTAAATAAGAGAAGAGAATAAGAATGCGGAACAAAATACAGACTAAAGGAGGGGAGGGGAAGGGAAGATTAGAGAAGAGATTAATAGAGGAGAGGAATGCAGGATAAAATACAGAATAAGGAGAAGAGGGGAGGGGAGGAGAGGAGAATAGAATAGAAAAGAAGAGAAGAGAACAGATTAACAGAGAAAAGGAATGCAGAATAAAATACAGAATAAGGAGAAGAATGGAGGGAGGAGAAGAGAATAGAAAAGAAGAGAAGTGAACAGATTAACAGAGAAAAGGAATGCAGAAGAAATACAGAAGAAGGAGAAGAATGGAGGGAGAAGAGAAAAGAAAACAAGAGAACAGATTAACAGATAAGAGAAATGCAGAATAAAATACAGAAGAAGGAAAAGAATGGAGGGAGGAGAAGAGAAAAGAAAACAAGACAAGAAAACAGATTAACAGAGAAAAGGAATGCAGAATAAATACAGAAGAAGGAGAAGAATGGAGGGAGAAGAGAAAAGAAAACAAGAGAACAGATTAACAGATAAGAGAAATGCAGAATAAAATACAGAAGAAGGAGAAGAATGGAGGGAGGAGAAGAGAAAAGAAAACAAGACAAGAAAACAGATTAACAGAGAAGAGGAATGCAGAATAAAATACAGAAGAAGGAGAAGAACGGAGGGAGAGAAGAGAAGAGAAAAGAAAACAAGAGAAGAGAACAGATTAACAGAGAAAAGGAATGCAGAATAAAATACAGAATAAGGAGAAGAACGGAGGGAGAGAAGAGAAGAGAAAAGAAAACAAGAGAAGAGAACAGATTAACAGAGAAAAGGAATGCAGAATAAAATACAGAAGAAGGAGAAGAACGGAGGGAGAGAAGAGAAGAGAAAAGAAAACAAGACAAGAAAACAGATTAACAGAGAAGAGGAATGCAGAATAAAATACAGAAGAAGGAGAAGAATGGAGGGAGGAGAAGAGACGAGAAAAGAAAACGAGAAGAAAACAGATTAACAGAGAAAAGGAATGCAGAATAAAATACAGAATAAGGAGAAGAATGGAGGGAGAGAAGAGAAGAGAAAAGAAAACAAGAGAAGAGAACAGATTAACAGAGAAAAGGAATGCAGAATAAATACAGAAGAAGGAGAAGAGAGGAGGGAGGAGAAGAGAAAAGAAGAGAAGAGAAAAGAACAGATTAACAGAGAAGAGAAATGCAGAATAAAATACAGAATAAGGAGAAGAACGGATGGAGGAGAAGAGAAAAGAAAACAAGAGGAGAAAGCAGATTAACAGAGAAAAGGAATGCAGAATAAATACAGAATAAGGAGAAGAGAGGAGGGAGGAGAAGAGAAAAGAAGAGAAGAGAAAAGAACAGATTAACAGAGAAAAGGAATGCAGAATAAAATACAGAATAAGGAGAAGAGGGGAGGGAGGAGAAGAGGAGATGGAACGGAACAAAATTCTTTATTGGTCAAATGTGATTGGACACACAAGGAATTTCTCTTCGGTGCCTAAACTCTCATTGTACACAAAAGCCATAAGTGATAAATGGTGGTTTCTGGTTTCGAATTTCTCCCAATTAAAAAAAACATCCTTCAAAAGGAATGTCCAAAACAAGAGGAAATGCAAGTAGTTCTCAACTTACGACCGCAATTGAGCCCCGGATGTATGTCATTAATCGAGACATTTGTTAAGTGTGTTTCCCCCCCCCCTTACGACCTTTTTTGTCACCGTGTGTTAAGTGAACCGCTGCAGCGGATAGTAATTTGGTTGCGAAGTAAATATGGCTGTGAATTAAGGAGAAACTTCCTAACAGCGAGGACGATTAGCCAGCGGAACAGCTTGCCACCACAAATTCATCACTGGAGGTTTTTAAGAAGAGACTGGACAGCCACCTGCCTGAAATGGTCTAGGGGTCTCCTGCCTGAGCAGGGGGCTGGACTAGAAGACCTCTAAGGTCCCTTCCATGCTGTATTCTGATTGATTGATTGATTCACTGACTGATTGATTGATTGATTGAAATGATTGAGGGTCTCCTGCCTGAGCAGGGGGCTGGACTAGAAGACCTCTAAGGTCCCTTCCAAGCTCTATTCTGATTGATTGATTGAAATGGTCTAGGGTCTCCTGCTTGAAAAGGGGGCTGGACTAGAAGATCTCTAAGGTCCCTTCCAGCTCCATTATGATTGACAGATTGATTGAAATGGTGTAGGGTCTCCTGCTTGAGCAGGGGGCTGGACTAGAAGACCTCCAAGGTCCCTTCCCGCTCTGTTCTGAGTGATGGACTTTAGGTCGCGAAAGGGGGTCAACATGACCTTGGGACATAGCAACGGTCGTAAGTATGAACCAGTTGCCAAGCATCTGAATTTCGATCATGTGATCCATGAGGACAGGGGTTGGTAAATCTCACCTGTAAATAGGTCTGCGCCTGCCCAGCACATTAAAAAAATGCAGAAAAACCCGCCATGCTGCGGTGACTGGGGAACCAGTTCAGGGGCGTGGCCAGCCTGGGTTGCTTCCGGTTCTGCGACCCACACCAGCATTCTGCTACCGGTTCGCCCGAACTAATGCGAATTGGTAGCAACCCACCTCTTCATGGGGATGCTACCACTGTGAACAACGGTCCCCGAGCCATTTTTTCCAGCGTCGTCGTAACTTTGAACCGTCACTAAATGAAATGGACTAGCTGTATTAAAGGCGGGGCTACATTTGAAAAACGTAACATTAAAAAATGGAGCTTCTTTCCAAGCTGCTATTGAAATAGGAATGGAGAACCTTATAAACGATTGCGAACGATACTAAAACTGTATAAGGAGATATTGAAAAAAAGGAAGAATGAAGGATGGGACTTTGATTTAACTACAGGAAGTACGAACAACAAAAGAAGGTGGAAAACACGTCTTTGAATATTACAGCGATATGAAAAAAGGGTGGAAAAAGTTAAAATAGGGATAGAAAATAGTGGGGGGAAACAACAACGATATATTAGTATGTTAAGACATCCAAAAGGACAGAAAGACGGTTCAGAAGGGAAGGATGATAATAAAAGATGTATAAACAATATGAAACAAGGGAAATGAAAATGTAATATTTAGGAATAATAAGACTTACGTTTAGGTGTACTGAAATGTATGTTAACCAAGTTGCCACACCATTCACGCATCATCGGTGTGTACAAAGAATATGGACAATAAAAATCTGATTGGAAAAAAAAATACGAATGGGAAACCAAGGATAAATTGTGTGAGATTAAAAAAATATCGAGGTTTAATATTGAAGCAACATACGAACTATCGATGGGAGAGAAATATTAAATTTACTCCGAATATCATACCAAGAGGAAACTGGTAGAAAGCGATTTATCGCTTTGTGAATACGTAAAAATGATTTTTTCCCAAAAAATAATTGGAAAAATGCAGCCATCTATTTGAGGAAAACGTTATAACGGCCAACGTTTCTCTATAGATGATGATTTGCTCCAAAATTTATCCCACTTAACAACCGTGCAAACCAGCTTTACTTAGGCAAGGATTCACTTAACAACTGCAGCAACGTGCAATGGGGATGAACTCGCTCAGCAGAGGTCTTGCTTAGCCACCTAAATTCGGGCGCGCAATGGCAGTCGTAACACGAGGACCGCCTGTATTAAAGGGACTCGAAATCTCGCTGCTTCAAACCAAGCCAAGCTTTTTTCTTCCCAACCCTTTCTTGTTAAATGAAAATCATCAGCGTTTTACACGAAATATATTAGGGAGAACGGTTTGAACGAAGGAAGGGACCAGAGGAACGCCGCCAAATTTCCCCGGATGAATTGGGATGCAAATTTTGGCATATAATGAAGTGTGGTACCTTATGATTCTTGACGACTGTATCTTGTCTTTTTATGTACAATGAGAGCATTTGCACCAAAGACAAATTCCTTGTGTGTCCAACCACACTTGGCCAATAAAGAATTCTTTTCTATTCTATTATTATTCTATTCTATTCCATTCCATTCTATCCAACTTCTACTCTCAAAATGCCCCTTTAGGGCACTGCACACCAGGACAAATAGACACGAGGACAGTTTTCCCCCCCGAATGCCATCACTCTGCTGAACAACTAATTCCCACAACAACACTGTCATATTACCTACTAAGACTGTATTGCTATTATTCTTCTCTTCCTTCCTACTTATGACTGTAACCATGTTGCTTGTGTCTTTAAATTTTATGTTGTCTTATTTGTTTCTAGTGTAGTTTGATGGTTTATTAGCAGCCTATGACTATCACTAAGTGTTGTATCTTTATGAGTCTTGATGAATATATTTTATTTTTCTTTATGTACCCTGAGAGGATCTGCACCAAAGACAAATTCCTTGTGTGTCCAATCACTCTTGGCTAATAAATAATTCTATTCTATTCTATTCTATATTCAATTCAATTCTATATCCCATTCTATATTCTATTCCTATTCTATTCCATTCCATTCTACTGCATATTCCATTCTAAATTCCATTCTATATTCCATTCCATTCTATTCTATTCTATTATTATTCTATTCTATATTCTATTCTATTCTATATCCCATTCTATATTCTATTCCTATTCCTATTCTATTCTATTCTATTCCATTCTACTGTATATTCCATTCTAAATTCCATTCTATTTTCTATTCTATTCTATTATTATTCTATTCTATATTCAATTCAATTCTATATCCCATTCTATATTCTATTCCTATTCCTATTCTATTCCATTCCGTTCTACTGTATATTCCATTCTAAATTCCATTCTATATTCCATTCCATTCTATTCTATTATTATTCTATTCTATATTCTATTCTATTCAATTCTATATCCCATTCTATATTCTATTCCTATTCCTATTCTATTCTATTCTATTCCATTCTACTGTATATTCCATTCTAAATTCCATTCTATTTTCTATTCTATTCTATTATTATTCTATTCTATATTCAATTCAATTCTATATCCCATTCTATATTCTATTCCTATTCTATTCCATTCCATTCTACTGTATATTCCATTCTATATTCCCTTCTATATTCCATTCCATTCTATTTTCTATTCTATTCTATTCTATTTTCTATTCTATTCTATTCTATTATTATTCTATATTCAATTCAATTCTATATCCCATTCTATATTCTATTCCTATTCCTATTCTATTCAATTCTGTTCTACTGTCTATTCCATTCTATATTCCCTTCTATATTCCATTCCATTCCATTCTATTTTCTATTCTATTCTATTCTATTCTATTCTATTCTATTCTATTCTATATTCAATTCAATTCTATATTCCATTCTATATTCTATTCCTATTCATATTCTATTCCATTCCGTTCTACTGTATATTCCATTCTATATTCCCTTCTATATTCCATTCCATTCCATTCTATTTTCTATTCTATTCTATTCTATTCTATTCTATTCTATATTCAATTCAATTCTATATCCCATTCTATATTCTATTCCTATTCCTATTCTATTCCATTCCGTTCTACTGTATATTCCATTCTATATTCCCTTCTATATTCCATTCCATTCCATTCTTTTTTCTATTCTATTCTATTCTATTCTATATTCAATTCAATTCTATATCCCATTCTATATTCTATTCCTATTCCTATTCTATTCCATTCCATTCTACTGTATATTCCATTCTATATTCCCTTCTATATTCCATTCCATTCTATTTTCTATTCTATTCTATTTTCTATTCTATTCTATTATTATTCTATATTCAATTCAATTCTATATCCCATTCTATATTCTATTCCTATTCCTATTCTATTCAATTCTGTTCTACTGTCTATTCCATTCTATATTCCCTTCTATATTCCATTCCATTCCGTTCTTTTTTCTATTCTATTCTATTCTATTCTATATTCAATTCAATTCTATATCCCATTCTATATTCTATTCCTATTCCTATTCTATTCCATTCCGTTCTACTGTATATTCCATTCTATATTCCCTTCTATATTCCATTCCATTCCATTCTATTTTCTATTCTATTCTATTCTATTCTATTATTATTCTATATTCAATTCTATTCTATATCCCATTCTATATTCTATTCCTATTCCTATTCTATTCCATTCCGTTCTACTGTATATTCCATTCTATATTCCCTTCTATATTCCATTCCATTCCATTCTATTTTCTATTCTATTCTATTCTATTCTATTCTATTCTATTCTATTATTATTCTATATTCAATTCTATTCTATATCCCATTCTATATTCTATTCCTCTTCCTAATCTATTTCATTCCGTTCTACTGTATATTCCATTCTATATTCCCTTCTATATTCCATTCCATTCTGTTCTATTTTCTGTGAACTGAGATAAGGAGCTATTTCTTGCTCTCTGTGTGTGTCTGTGCATGTGTGCAAGGTGGGGGCTTTGACTGTCTTACCCCCCCCCCTAAAGCACAGAAAGGTTCAAGGCCTGGAAACGAAAACATATGAAAAAACAGTTGCAGGAATTGGGTATGGCTAATCTAGAGAATAGAAGGATTAGGGGGGGGGGGACTTAATAGCAGAATCCCAGTGTTTGAGAGGCTGCCCCAAAGAAGAAGGCCTCAACTTCTTTCCCCGAAGCACCAGAAGACAAGAAAGAAGAAAGCACATTGATGGGTTTGGTTTGGAAAAGTCCTTCATGGAGACTAGATCCATACATAACCTCCCCCAACCTCACCCAATTAAATGCCTTCTCTGAGAGGCAGAAAGATGAGGAGGGAAGGCCCTGAGGGACTGACCCACACATTCAGATGGGTGTGTGTGTGTGTGTGTGTCAGCCACACAGATCAAAGGCATTGCCGCCTTCCTCCCCTCTCCCCTCCTTCTCTCCTCCTCCTCCTCCTCTTCCTCCTCCTCCTCTCTCTTTCAAGCTTTGAAGATTTCCTGAGGGGGGGGGTTGCCTCCTGCCTACCTCTTCCACAATTTCTGCAAAGGAAGGGGGAAGATGGGAAGATGGGGGGGGGGCGGTGTTACACCCCGCCCCCTGAGAGCAAGGGAGGGGAGACCCTCTTCATCCTAACAGGGAAGGGTGGGAGACAGCCCCCCAACTCCCACCCCAGCCAGAAGACAGATAGCTGCACTGGTATTAGAGAGGGGGGGTTATCAGTATGGCCAAATAGGTGCGGGGATGGGGGCTGCTTGAGGCTCTCAGGGGGGGGTCCATGCCAGCTGATTTGGGGTCCCCCCCAAACGAAAGAGATCTCCAAGGCATCCTTCCCTCTCTGCAGGCCTAGGAAAGGGGGGGTCGCGCAGACCCCCGCTGGCAACCTTACCTGGGAAGGCTTCTCGCCCGGCGCGGGGTCGCCGCAGCAAAGGGGCTTCCTTAAGCCCACCCGTCCGTCCTTGCGCCCTTTCCAACTTACCTTAAGCCAGCGCAAAGCTCCGCGCGCCCACCCCGGGAGCTGTCCAAAAGCCGGGCCGGAGAAGATGCTCCAGTTACGGGGAGACGGCGGGCCAGGTGGAAAGGCCGGGGAGGGGAAAGGGGGGGGGGCGCAAGGAAAGAGGGGAGGGAGCAGCCCCGCCAGGCTCCTCCTCCTCCTCCTGCGCCGCAGGGCTCCTCCCTCTTTGCGCGCCTCTTGCGCGCGGCCGGGGCCCCGGCAGGTGCGCCCTGGTACCATTCCTGCGCGCTGGAGAGGCCTGGGCACGGCGCAGAGAGGGTCTCCCGCTGGGTATTAGAGGGGGTGGTCGGGGACCCTCTATCCCTGACCCTGGGGAAGCCCCCCCTTCCCGTTGCTCCCACGAAGGAAACCCCCGAGGTCATGCGCACGTTCCTTAGCCAAGCGTTTTGGGGAAGGGTCGCGGTGCCGCCAGCTGCAGGAGGTTCGCGCCTGGAGACCTGGCGGGCAGGCAGAAGCCAACCAAGGTTATGCAGCTAGTCCTCGACTTGCAACGCCTCGTTTAGTGCCCGTTGGGAGTTAGAACAGCCCTGGGGGGGAAAAGGGACTTGGGAACTTTGAGGCTTAGGATGATTTTTCACACCAATGACCGTCCTGTCATTCACATTCGGACGCTTGTCCACCGACTCGTGTTTACGACGGTCCGCAGTAGTCCCCCGGGGTCAGGCGATCCGCTTTTGCGACCTTCCGACCAGTCGCGCCCATGGGGAAGACGGATTCGCTTAAGAACCTCGTGACGAAGTGAACAGCCGACTCGCTTAATGGATGTGGCGAACGTATATATATATATATAAAAACCCTCACTTAACAATTTTTTCTCCCTTCGCGGCACAAATGCCAGCCTCAATTGCGGTCGTAAGCCGAGGACTAGCTGGTATTCAAAAGTGGTTTTTTATTTTATAAAGGCAACAGGACTGGATTTTTTTTGTCCCTCCCAGGGAATCCAAGACGATTTGCTTCCTATCCTGAAAATACAACAGTAGAGAACTTTGGCAGGTAGTCCTCCAGTTACAACCACTCAAAATTAACAACGGCGGCGGAAAAAGGGACACACTGCCGTTTTTCGCAGCTACGGCCTCCCCGTGACCACAATTCATGCTGCTAAGTGAGACATTGGTTCAGCGAGGTTTGCCCCGCCTTACGACCTTCCTTGCCACCGTTGTTAAGTGAATCGCTGCAGTTATTAAGTTTGGAGCACGGTGGTTACGTTGAATCTCTTTTCCCTGTTGAGTTTGCTTGCCCCAAGGGGAGTTGAGTGATCCTAGGGACAGAATAACAGAATAACAGCATTGGAAGGGAACCTTGGAGGTCTTCTAGTCCAACCCCCCGCTCAGGCAGGAGATCCTATACCATTCCGGATAAAAGGTTGTCCAATCCCGAAAAATCTCCAAGGATGGAGAACCCACAACTTCTAGTCAAGTTGTTCCCCTGATTTAATAGCAGAGTTGGAAGGGACCTTGGAGGTCTTCTAGTCCAACCCCCTGCCTAGGCAGGAAACCTTATACCGTTTCAGACAAATGGCTATCCAGCATCTTAAAGACTTCCAGTGTTGGGACATTCACAACTTCTGGAGGCAACTTCTGTTCCGCTGATTAATTGTCTTTAACTGCCAGGAAATGTTCCCAGGGACGCAGCGACCGTCGTAAATACGAGTTGCCAAGCGAATTTTGATCACGTGAACGCTGCAATGGTCGTAAGTGTGGGAAACGCCCCCAATTCGCTTTTTTCCCCCCATGTTGGTATAACTTGGAACAGTCCCTAAAGGGACTGGTTGTAAGTTGTACGTTGTATCTTGTCTTCCGCAGAAGATGCTCTCTGGAGTCCAGGATGACCACAGCCGAGAAAGAAGGAGGAGGAGGAGGAGGAGGAGGGGAACTACATCCTGGTGGTCCTCCCTTGGGATTTACACCTTCTTTACTTCTCCTCCGAGCTCTGATTCCCTCTGGCCTCTGCTGTTCGTTTGAAGGAGAAAACTTTTCTTGCAGTGAGCAATGAGGTCATGCGTTCGGCTGACCTAATTACTTTGCGCAGGAGATAAAAAAATAATAATAATGGAATGAAATGCGTCGTGTGTGAGTCACACCGAGGAACACAAGGAGTGAGACTGGGGGGGGGGCAGGGTGGAGACCATTCACAAGCAATGAGAAGGGGGGGCGGGATTCACCCTTGTCCTTCGTTTTCATGCGGTCGTTAAAAACGTCGAAATTCGTCGGGCGCAGTGTCCTCGTTCGGATGGCCAGAGCTTCGAGGTGACCGAGCGAAAGTTAGAAGACAAAAGATTGTCTCCCATAGACGTCAAGACACAGAGAGCAGTTTGGTTCGGTGATTTCAATCAACGGATCGATCTGAATAGAGCTGGAAGGGGGGCCTTGGAGGTCTTCTAGTCCAACCCCCTGCTCAAGGAAAAGACCTTACACCATTTCAATGGATCAATCAATCAGAATAGAGCTGGAAGGGACCTTGGAGGTCTTCTAGACCAACCCCCTGCTCAATCAGGAGACCCTAGACCATTTCAATCCATCAATCAATCAATCAGAATAGAGCTGGAAGGGACCTTGGAGGTCTTCTAGACCAACCCCCTGCTCAATCAGGAGACCCTAGGCCATTTCAATCTATCTATCTATCTATCTATCTATCTATCTATCTATCTATCTATCTATCTATCATCCATCTATCTATCTATCTATCTATCTATCTATCTATCTATCTATCTATTTATCTATCTATCTATCTATCTATCTATCATCCATCTATCTATCTATCTATCTATCTATCTATCTATCTATCTATCTATCTATCATCAGAATAGACCTGGAAGGGACCTTGAAGGTCTTCTAGTCCAACCCCCTGCTCAACCAGGAGGCCCTATATCTATCTATCTATCTATCTATCTATCTATCTATCTATCTATCTATCTATCTATCTATCTATCATCTATCTATCTATCTATCCATCTATCTTCTATCTATCTATCTATCTATCTATCTATCATCTATCTATCTATCTATCTATCTATCTATCTATCTATCTATCTATCTATCTATCTATCTATCATCAGAATAGAGCTGGAAGGGACCTTGAAGGTCTTCTAGTCCAACCCTCTGCTCAAGTAGGAGACCCTAGGCCATTTCAGACAAATGGCTGTCCAGTGTTTTTTCTTAAAAAAAACAACAACAGATCTCTAGTGATGAAGCACCCACAACCTCTGGAGGCAAGTTGTTCCACTGGTTAATTGATCTGGGATTATAGATTAACAGAATAACAGAGTTGGAAGGGGCCTTGGAGGCCTTCTAGTCCAGCCCCCTGCCCTAGTAGGATATCCTATAGCATCTCAGACCAATGGTTGTCCAGCAGTCTCTTCTCGAAGACCTCCAGCAATGGAGCACCCCAATATCTGGTGGCAGGCTGTTCCACTGGTTTATTGTCCTTAGGAAATTTCTCCTTAATTCCAAGTTGTTTCTCTCCTGGATGAGTTTCCTCTCTTGCCTTCTGGTGCTTTGGAGAATAAATTGTCCCCTTCCTCTTTGTGGCAGCCCATCAAATGCTGGAAGACTGCTATCGTGTCCCCCCCCCCCCCCCCCAGGCGTCCTTTTCTCTAGGCTGGCCAAACTCACTTCCTGCCACCGTTCTCCCTATTTAGTGGCTTCAAGAATCAAAATTCAAATGTCCCATTATCACACCGAGGAACCAATAAATGAAGAGAATGGTAAAGCAACATATACATTTAAAGCCGGAAATATATTCTCTTGTTAGGCGTTTTGCCAGAAAAATATAATAAACGGAATGTATATTTAATATTACATCTTTTGACAGCAGGGAGAATTGTATTTGCGCAACGCTGGAAAAATGAGGGACGCTCCTTCATAATGAAAATATAATGAAAATAAATAGATTGTATGGAAATGGATAGGTTAATGCTAAAGATAAAAGAAGGCAGAATTATTATTTTTTAAAAAAAATTGGGATTTGTTTCATCAATGGTTAAGGGTGGCTCAGTGGCTAAGACGCTGGGCTTGTCGATCAGAAAGGTCGGCAGTTCGGCGGTTCGAATCCCCAGCGCCGCGTAATGGAGTGAGCTCCCATGACTTGTCCCAGCTTCTGCCAACCGAGCAGTTCAAAAGCACGTGAAAAATGCAAGTAGAAAAATAGGAACCACCTTTGGCGGGAAGGGAACAGCGTTCCGTGCGGCTTCGGGAGTTGAGTCACGCCGGCCACATGACCACGGAGACATCTTCGGACAGCGCTGGCTCTTAAGCTTTGGAAGGAGATGAGCAGCGCTCCCTAGAGTCGGGAACAACAAGCACAGATGTGCAAGGGGAACCTTTACCTTCATCAGTGGTTAGATGATGAAGGTAGAAATTAGAAGCTGGAAGAATACTATTATATAACAGTAAAGAATATTATTATTATTACTATTATTATCTATATGTAAAATGACCCAGACAATATACTATCTATTAAATACATATATATGTTAAAGAAAAATGTATAAAAGAAAGAAGACAGAAGGAAAGAAAAGAAAGAAAGAAAGAAAGAAAGAAAGAAAGAAAGAAAGAAAGAAAGAAAGAAAGAAAGGTTGCAATTTGTGAACTGTCCACGAAAAACTTTTCAAAAATCGGAGAGAAACCAGAATAAACATTTCACAGCCTGTGTGCTTCAGATTATATAGACTTTCCCGAGGAGTTTATTTTTATTTTTTAAACTCGGAGAAGCCACAGCTAGCTTTTGAACTCCACACCCCCAGCCCCCAAAAAACTATTGCCTCGGTGGGGTTATACAGCAGATCCCGCGATGAAAAACTCCGCAGAAAAATCAACGTTTTGCTCATCCTCCATTATTGAAAAATAGAAAAAGCCAGCTGTGATAATAATAAAAAAAATCGGCATTTCTATTCCTGCCAACTTCTGGGCAGATGGGACGCTGAAGATACCCGTAACTCGTTCGTTTTTAGATTTAATAAAAGCTGAAGATAATTTTAGAAAACTTCCCAGCATCGATTTTTATTTTTTATATATATTTTTTTTCTGGGTCGGGAACCACGAGGGATTCTAACAATATCACTTCGAGGATAATTTCCCCTTTCAGAGGCTGGGCATTTTCTGCTTTCCCAGCCATGGAGCTCAGCAGGAGCAAAACGGCTTACCCATCCAACATCTTGGCATGGCCTCCAAGCTTAGAAGGGCTTCAAAGTGGATCGTGGGTTGGAGAGAAATTGGCTGCATCCAACTTCTGGCCAGGTTCGTTGGTCGGTTGATGGAGTCACCTTCTTCTAGAAAACGGGGGATGGAAACCAATCAAGGAGAGAAGCAAGCTTGAATTAAGGAGAAACCTCTGAACGGTGAGGACAATTAACCAGTGGAACTGCTGATCACTAGGAGTTGTGGGCGCCCCATCACTGGAGGCTTTTAAGGAAAGACTGGACAGGCACTTGTCTGGAATGGCCTGGGGTCTCCTGCCTGAGCAGGGGGTTGGACTAGAAGACCTCCAAGATCCCTTCCAGCTCTATTCTGATTGATTGATTGATATAGTATCTCCTGCTTGAGCAGGGGGTTGGACTAGGAGACCTCCAAGGCCCCTTCCAGCACTATTCTGATCAATTGATGGATGGATTGATTGATTGATGTAGTATCTCCTGCTTGAGCAGGGGGTTGGACTAGAAGACCTCCAAGGTCCCTTCCAGCTCTATTCTGATGGATTGATTGACTGATTGATTGAAATGATCGAGGGCCTCTTGCTTGAGTAGAGGGTTGGACTAGAAGATCTCCAAGGTCCCTTCCAGCTCTATTCTGATAGATAGATAGATGATAGATAAATAGATAGATAGATAGATAGATAGATAGATAGATAGATGATAGATAGATAGATAGATAGATAGATAGATAGATAGATAGATGATAGATAGATAGATAGATAGATAGATAGATAGATAGATAGATAGAGATAGAAATGGCCTAGGGTCTCCTGTTTGAGCAGGGGATTGGACTAGAAGACCTCCAAGGTCCCTTCCAGCTCTATTCTGATTGACTGATTGACTGATTGATTGAAATGATCGAGGGCCTCTTGCTTGAGTAGAGAGTTGGACTAGAAGTTCTCCAAGGTCCCTTCCAGCTCTATTCTGATTGATTGATTGATTGATTGATTGATTGATTGATATGGTCTAGGGCCTCCTGCTTGAGCAGGGGGTTGGACTAGAAGACCTCCAAGGTCCCTTCCAGCTCTATTCTGATTGATTGATTGATTAACTGATTGATTGAAATGATCAAGAGCCTCTTGCTTGAATAGAGGGTTGGACTAGAAGACCTCCAAGGTCCCTTTAAGCTCTATTATGATTGATTGATTGACTGATTGATTGAAATGGTTGAGGGCCTCCTACTTGAGCAGAGGATTGGACTAGAAGACCTCCAAGGTCCCTTCCAGCTCTATTCTGGTTGATTGATTGAAATGGCTCGAGGGCCTCCTGCTTGAGTAGAGGGTTGGACTAGAAGATCTTCAAGGTCCCTTCCAGACTAGGCTAGACTGGTCCTGTGATATTTTGAAGGCCCGTCACAGAACATAGAACAACAGGGTTGGAAGGGACCTTGAAGGTCTTCTAGTCTACCCTCTGCTTGAGCAGGAGACCTTATACCATTCCAGACAAATGGTTTTCTTCTACTTCAACAAAAGTCAATCCACCGGAATAAAGGTGGGAGGGATTTTGGAGGTCTTCTAGTCCAACCCTTGCTCAAGGGGGAGACTCAACACCATTCCAGACAAGCGGCTGGTCCAGTCTCTTCTTGAAAACCTCCAGCGATGGAGCTACCCACAATTTTTGGAGGCCAGTCAATCCACTGATGAATTGTCCTCACTGTCAGAAAATTCCTCCTTAGTTCTAGGTTGCTTCCCTCCTTGGTTGGTTTCCAATCCGTTGCTTCTCGTCCTGCCTCCAGGTGCTTTGGAAAATAAATTGACCCCCCCCCCTCTTCTTTGGGGCAGCCCCACAAATACTGGAAGGCTGCTATCATGTCCCCCCTAGTCCTTCTTTTCTCTAGAGTGGCCATACCCAAATCCTGAAACCGTTCTTCAAATGTTTTAGCCTCCAGTGAAGGCCATGATTTCTTCTACAGTGCTCCATATCTGAGAAAAAGCTGGGACATTAGTCCTTTTTGATCCCATGTCCCATCATTCCCTTTTAAACTGGTGTTTAACCTTCAGGGTGTCAGGGTTCCAAACAACATCCAAAATTAAATCAGAGTCCAAGGCAAAAGTATTGCTCAAAGTCCCCAATTTATTAAGAGAGCCACGTTGGCACATCTGGGAAAACCCGAAATCTGAAAGCTTCCCGGTTTTCCCCACCCGGTTGGAAGTTCAAGATCTTGCCCCCCCCAACACTCACAAATCCATCCCATGGTCCAATCTCCCACTGCCATGCTGGCAGCTTCCACCCATCCAGTTCCGGTCAGGTGCAGAGGTGCAAAGACAAAGGATGACCTTGACTTTCTAGAAAGAATGTTGTTATGGCTACCTATCATCTAACTCCGTAGAATCCCCCATTTTCCCTACAATAAAAACAACATAGTGGAATAATGGACAGCATGGCAGACCAAAAATCCAAAAAGGAATATGGCTGCAGGCCTGACACAGGGTCAAGGTCCCATTTACGGGACGGGGTGGAGGGGGGTCAACTTGGTCATTCCTGCAACCCCATAGCTACGTCAACCTCAATTTTCTTTCGGCACGGCTGTTTAATTCCCTGCTCATCGTCCTCTTTTTGGCACGGGCCCCCCTGAAACGCAACAGGGGCATCTTCCCTCATCCATCTCCAGCGCCAGCCCATGCCATCTCGCTTGGATGACGTGCGTCAAGCTCCCCCAGATCCATAAATCATCCGTTTCAAAAACTCCCGGCCCATTCCAAATGACGTCCGATGTTTTCATTAGCTGGTGATTTATCGCTCCGAAGAAGGTACTCTCTGATTTTTATGCCCAATTTATAAAGTTGGTTTTTTTTCTTTCCTTTTCGATTCTCTCTCTCTCTCTCTCTCTCTCTCTCTCTCTCTCTCTCTCTCTCTCTCTCTCTCTCTCTCTCTCCACCCTCCTCCTCCTCCTCCCCTTCTCCATCGCGTTCGCTTTCCCCATCAAGCACGGAGACAGTTCGATTTATGGTCTACGAAGCCACTTGGAAAGATGACCTCAGCACCCAAACGGACGATAGATACGTTCGTTGGAGAATTTTGGGTGGGGCTGAGACCAGGGGCGTGATGAGGTCACAGGTGGTCTACAAGATATAAAGCCCACAGGGGGGGAGAAAAACACTCTGGAGATAGACGACAGGCAGCAAGGGAATTCCACACCAAAGTTTAGCCGAGGGGGAAACAATGGGGAAGCTGAACTGGTCCTTCCTTTTGCTCTTCACCTTCCTTGGACGGCTGTGGTCCATTCCCAGGACAAGCGGAGAACTATCTGCTTGGTCTCAAGGTAAGAAGGGATTTATTCTTGGGATTCTTCCAGGAGTTAAGGATGTGGGATTGTAGCAGAAGGAGCATGCATTTGGTGGGAGCTGAGGATCATTGCGCCAGAAAGTCCCAAAGGACTTTATCTTTTGCAAACTGGCAGAAAGAGTCCAAAATAAGGAGAAGACCTCATGTTAAAATCCAGCTGCAGGGGTGAAGGAGACTGAAAATTGGCAGAAAATGGCTAACCATTGGGCTGTTTTTAGGAACCAAAGTGCAGAGAAGAGAAACTAGGATGATTGAAGGCCTGGAGGCTAAAACAGAGGTAGAACAGTTGCAGGATTTTTGATTTGGCCAGTTTAGAGAAAAGGACTAGGGGCGGGGGGGGGGGATGTGATAGCAGCTTTCCAGTACTGGAGGGGCTGCCCCAAAGAAGAGGGGGGGTCAAATTATTTATTCAAAGCAACTGAAGACGGGATAAGAAAGAATGGATGGAAACTAATCGAGGAGAGAAGGAACCTGGGACTAAGGAGGAACTTCCTAACAGTGAGGACGATGAACCAGGGGAACAGCTGGCCACCAGAGGTTGTGGATGCTGCAACCCTGGAGGGTTTTAATAAAAGATTGGGAAGTCTGAAATGGTCTAGGGTCTCCTACTTAAGCAGGGGGGGGTTGGACTAGAAGACCTCCAAGGTCCCTTCCAGCTCTATTCTGATTGATTGAAACGGTTGAGGGCTCCTTGCTTAAGCAGAGGGGGTTGGAATAGAAGACCTCCAAGGTCCTTTCCAGCTCTGATTGATTGAAATGGTCCAGGGTCTCCCGCTTGAGCAGGGGGTTGGACTAGAAGACCTCCAAGATCCCTTCCAGCTCCGATTGATTGAAATGGTCCAGGGACTCCTGCTTGAGCAGGGAGGGTTGGACTAGAAGACCTCCAAGGTCCCTTCCAGCTCTATTCTGATTGATTGAAATGGTTGAGGGTCCCTTGCTTAAGCAGGGGGGGTTGGAATAGAAGACCTCCAAGGTCCCTTCCAGCTCCGATTGATTGAAATGGTCCAGGGTCTCCTTCTTGAGCAGGGGGTTGGACTAGAAGACCTCCATGGTCCCTTCCAGCTCTATTCTGCTTAATCCAGATCTGGTGTCACAAATTGGGCTAAACCTAACAGAAAGGACTCCCTCCGGTGGTGCAAGTTTGCAGTTGCAACTCCACATGGTTTGCGAGGGGGGGGGGGGAACCAGAGATATTACGAAGCAAAATGTCAGTCAGCTTCAGCTGAAATGTCATTAAAAGCCACGGCTTGTCTCAGAAAACTTGAAGCTCAATTTGTGGTGGTACATTGAGGAATTCCCTGTATATAAAAAGTGGTAAGAATCCAGCTGTGAGTAGGTGTGCCCACCCCCCTTAGCTTAGGATTGGTAAAGGTTCAAGGTGAGATAGCCAAGGTTGGAAGGGACCTGGCGGCTCAGGGGCTAAGACACTGAGCTTGTCGATCAGAAAGGTCGGCCGTTCGGCGGTTCGAATCCCCAGCGCCGCGTAACGGAGGGAGCCCCCGTGACTTGTCCCAGCTTCTGCCAACCTAGCCGTTCGAAAGCCTGTCAAAAATGCAAGTAGAAAAATAGGGACCACCAATTTTGGTGGGAAGGGAACAGCGTTTGATGCGCCTTCGGGAGTTGAGTCATGCCGGCCACATGACCACGGAGACGTCTTCGGACAGTGCTGGCTCTTCGGCTTTGAAAGGGAGATGAGCACCGCCCCCTAGAGTCGGGAACGACCAGCACAGATGTATCTGAGAGGTGAGGTGAAGATATCTGAGGGAGCCCACTCGTAGCCTGCACAAATTATTGACCTTGAAAAAGAAAGAAGTTCTTATTCTGAGGGCAGAATAAGAGAGTTGAAAGGGACCTTGGAGGTCTTCTAGTCCAGCCCCCTGTTCAAGCAGGAGACCCTTAAAGAAATGCAGAATAATGCACTTGGGAGGGACCTTGGAGGTCTTCTAGTCCAGCCCCCTGCTCAAACAGGAGACCCTTAAAGAGATACAGAATAACATAATTGGAAGGGACCTTGGAGGTCTTCTAGTCTAACCCCCTGCTCAAGCAGGAGACCCAACCAATCAATCCAGAGTAGAGCTGGAAGGAACCTTAGAGGTCTTCTAGTCCAACCCCCTGCTCAAACAGGAGATCTTTAAAGAGATACAGAATAACGCAGTTGGAAGGGACCTTGGAGGTCTTCTAGTCCAACCCCCTACTCAAGCAGGAGACTCTTAAAGAAATACAGAATAATACAGTGGGAAAGGACCTTAGAGATCTTCTAGTCTAACCCCCTGCTCAAGCAGGAGACCCAGCCAATCAATCCAGAATAGAGCTGGAAGGAACCTTAAAGGTCTTCTAGTCCAACCCACTGCTCAAGCAGGAGACCTTTAAAGAGATACAGAATAACGCAGTTGGAAGGGACCTTGGAGGTCTTCTAGTCCAACCCCCTGCTCAAGCAGGAGACCCTTAAAGAAATACAGAATAATACAGTTGGAAGGGACCTTAGATGTCTTCTAGTCCAACCCTCTGCTCAAGCAGGAGGCTGTAGACCATTTCAGACAAGTGCCTGTCCAGACTCTTCTTGAAGACCTCCAGTGATGAAGCACCCACAACTTCTGGAGACAAGCCATTCCATTGGTTAATTGATCTGGGATGACAGAATAACCGAGTTTTGAAGGGGCCTTGGAGGTCTTCTAGTCCAACCCCCCTGCTCAAGCAGGAGACCCTAGACCATTTCAGACAAGTGCCTGTCCAGTCTCTTCTTGAAGACCTCCAGTGATGGAGCACCCATAGAACTCCTGGTGGAATGCCACCCGTTGTTCTCACTGTTGGGAATTTCTCCTTCATTTGGGGTTGGAACCTTCTTGTCCTATCCTAAGGAGCATTGGGGGGAAAGAGGTCTAGTGGTTAGAGATAGCATCTCTTCTGATGAGCAAGAAGGAGGGTAGCCACCAGGAATAGCTGTAGAGCGTAAACGATCCAAGGCAAAAGGAGTAGGCCATTCTTCCGTCAATTCTTTTTAATCTCGTTTAATACAAAGAGCCGAGGTGGTGCAGTGGTTAAATGCAGCACTGCAGGCTACTGCTAGATCAGCAGTTCAGCGGTTCAAATCCCACCGGCTCAGGGTTGACTCAGCCTTCCATCCTTCCGAGGTGGGTAAAATGAGGACCCAGATTGTTGGGGGCAATATGCTGACTCTCTGTAAACCGCTTAGAGAGGGCTGAAAGCCCTATGAAGCGGTATATAAGTCTACTGCTATTATTGCTATATCTTATCATTCATGAAAGACAAAACGCCTTGTTTCTTCCTGATCTTATTCTCCATCCACAGTCAACAACGAAGATGCCAAGCTAAATTTGGAGACTTTGGCCAACAGAAGACCCTTCCAGCAAACCTTGACCAGGAGACCAGGAACTACGATAGACATTCCAAGCATAGCAGGTGAGACGGCATTTTTCCCCCCTTGAATAATCATGCCATCTTACCCCGTCAAACGCTTTCTTTTCTCCATACCCCAAAAAGCTTTATAAAGCTCCGTCGTCTTTTTTTGAAGATTGTGTTTCAAGGACAGAAGAAACCTGGAATAAGGGAGAAACTTCCACACCACGAGGACAATTAACCAAGCAGGTTCTCTGTGTCCAATAGAAAACCAATCAACGTAGAACCAGAAGTCACCTTGGAGGTCTTCTAGTCCACCCCACCTCAAGCAGGAGACGCTGGACCATTTCAGAGAAATGGCGGTCCAGTCTTTCCTTAAAAACCTCCAGTGATGGAGCTAGTACCCACAACTTCTGGTGGCCAGCTGTTCCACTGATTAATTGTCCTCACTGTTAGGAAGTTTCTCCTTAATTTCAGGTTGCTTCTCTCCTGGATTAGTTTCCATCCGTTGCTTCTTGTCCTGGTGCTTTGGAGAATAAATTGACCCTTCTTCTTTGGGCCAGCCCCTCAAATACTTGAAGACTGCTATCATGTAAGAGCCAAGGTGGCGCAGTGGCTAAATGCAGCATTGCAGGCTACTTCAGCTGACTGCAGTTCTGCAGTTCGGCTGTTCAAATCTCACCGGCTCAAGGTTGGCTCAGCCTCCCATCCTTCCGAGGTGGGTGAAATGAGGACCCGGACTGTGGGGGAAATATATGCTGACTCTGTAAACCGCTTAGAGAGGGCTGACAGCCCTATGAAGCGGTATATAAGTCTAACTGCTATTGCTATTGCCCCCCCCCCCTCTAGACTAGCCCAAACTCAATTCCTGCAACCGTTCTTCTTATGTTTTAGCCTCCAGGCCTTTAATCATCCTAGTTATTTTTCTGTGCATTTTTTCCCAAAGTCTCAACGCCTTTTTCGTAGCGGGGTGACCAAAACCGGATGCAGGAGTACAGGTGTGGCCTTTTTAAGGCTTTACAAAGCTGTACGAACTCTTCACCTGATTTTGAGTCTATGCCTCTTGTTTGTGCCCCCCCCCCACCGAGGATCGTATTAGCATTTTTTGGCGGCTGCCTTACGTGGCTGGCTCATATTTGTCCAGTTGGAGTCCAAATATTCTGAATAGTTTTGTTTTCATTGCAGGTTTTGGCCCCCCAAGCTCCAGTGCCAGGGAATATGTTGAAGAGGTAAGCGTGTGGGGGTCAGTGGTGGGTTTCAAAATTTTTTGGAACCTACTCTGTGGGTGTGGCCTCCTTTGTGGGAGTGGCTTGCCAGCCATGTGACCTAGTGGGAGTGGCTTGCCGGCCATGTTCTTTCTTTCTTTCTTTCTTTCTTTCTTTCTTTCTTTCTTTCTTTCTTCCTTCCTTCCTTTCTTTTCTTTCTTTCTTTCTCTCTCTTTCCTTCCTTTTGTGTCTCTGTCCCTTTTTTCTTTTTTTCTTTCATCTCTCTCTCACTCTTTTCTTTCTTTTTTCTTTCTTTCTTTCTTTCTTTATTTGTTCCTTTCTTTCTTTCTTTCTCTCTCTCTCTTTCCTTCCTTTTGTCTCTGTCCCTTTTTTTCTTTTTTTTCTTTCATCTCTCACTCTTTTTCTTTCTTTTTCCTTTTTTTATTTATTTATTTCTTACTTCCTTTCTTTCTTTCTCTCTCTCTCTCTCTTTCCTTCCTTTTGTCTCTCTGTCCCTGTTTTCTTTTTTTCTTTCATCTCTCTCTCACTCTTTTTCTTTCTTATTTATTTATTTATTTATTTCTTCCTTCCTTCCTTTCTTTCTCTCTCTCCCCTTCCTTCCTTTTGTCTCTCTGTCGCTTTTTTCTTTTTTTCTTTCATCTCTCTCTCACTTTTTCTTTCTTTTTTCCTTTTTTATTTATTTATTTCTTCCTTCCTTCCTTCCTTTCTCTCTCTCCCCTTCCTTCCTTTTGTCTCTCTGTCCCTTTTTTCTTTTTTTTCTTTCATCTCTCTCTCACTCTTTTTCTTTCTTTTTTCTTTTTTTATTTATTTCTTCCTTCCTTTCTTTCTTTCTCTCTCTTTCCTTCCTTTTGTGTCTCTGTCCCTTTTTTCTTTTTTCTTTCATCTCTCTCTCACTCTTTTTCTTTCTTTTTTCTTTTTTTTTATTTCTTCCTTCCTTCCTTTCTTTCTCTCTCTCTCTTTCCTTCCTTTTGTCTCTCTGTCCCTTTTTTCTTTTTTTTTCTTTCATCTCTCTCTCACTCTTTTTCTTTCTTTTTTCTTTCTTTCTTTCTTTCTTTCTTTCTTTCTTTCTTCCTTCCTTTCTTTCTCTCTCTCTCTCTCTCCTTCCTTTTGTCTCTGTCCCTTTTTTCTTTTTTTCTTTCATCTCTCTCTCACTCTTTTTCTTTCTTTTTTCTTTTTTTATTTATTTCTTCCTTTCTTTCTCTTTCTCTCTCTCTCTGTATCAGTCAGTCAGTCAGTCAGTCAGTCTGTGTGTGTGTGTGTGTGTGTGTGTGTGTGTGTGTGTCAGTGGTGGGTTTCAAAAAATTTTGGAACCTCTTCTGTAGGTGTGGCCTGCTTTCCGGGTCCACTGGTGGAACCTCTTCTAACCGGTTCGGTAGATTTGACGAACCGGTTCTACCGAATAGGGGTGCGAACTGGTAGGAACCCACCTCTGGTGTGGGTGGAGATAAATTAGATCTGGAATGGTATTTTGGTCCTTTTTATGCCTCTGAAGATTTTCAGTGCTTAGTGTCAAGTCCAATTATTTTTTCTTTGGAAAAAGACTTAATTCAAGAGAAGCGGAGATAATTGGAATGGGGTGGGGGAAAAGCTCCTGAGAGAGAAAACAATGCGTTTTCCAGCCCCTGCTTATTTATTTTGGGGGCGGGGGTAGGATTTCTCTTCCTCCATGGGAGAAACAATAGGCCAAATTAGAATTTCCTTCCTGCTCTCAGGAAAATAAATCCTTCCGCTTCGGGGAAAAGATTTCAGCTGTGCAAAAGTATCATTTCAACAGCTTGGAACTCACAGGCTGTTTGTACAGATAGTCCTTCAGATACAACAGGTCACTTTTAATGACCGTCCTTGGCTTACAACAATTTCACTCTGTGACCGAAGTTACCACGGTACTGGGGGATGGGGGGGGGGAAGCAACTCCCCAGGGTCACGCCATCAAAGTTCAAATGTTTGGCACCAGGCTTGTATTTACGACGGTCGCGGTGTCCCCCTGGGGTTATTACACGATCCCCTTTTGCGACCGTCTGGCTAGCGAGGTCAATGGGGGAAGCCAGGTTCACTTAGCGACGGGGTTGCTAATTTGACGACGGCAGGGATCCCCTTCACAAACGTGGCAAGAAAAATCGCGAAATCTGGGCCGAAAACCTCACTTCACAAATGTCTCACTTAGCGACATAAATTTTGGGGTCGTAAGTCGAAAAATGTCTGGTTTTTTTCCCGCCCCACTTGCAGGCACCCGTTGGAAATCTGCTGTTAAGACGTTTATGGGAATCTACCAGGAAGCAGTACAAGAAACGTAGGAATCTCTCGCAATGCTTCTGGAAATATTGTGTGTGATCCGCTTGGAATCCACTTGCTTCCAGTCCCTTGCCCTATAATTTATGATGTGATCAAGCAATAGACTAGATTTCTGCATATCATTTCTGGAAACGCACACGTGATGAAAATAAAGCTGAAGATGGCAAAAACACCTCTGTTACTTGCATGGGATTTCATAAATCTGTTAGAAATTCTGTATATAGCCGTACAAAACAGTCAACATGTGTTTTTCTGCTTAACTGCCCCAAGGACACAGCAATCTTTTATTCAGAGAAAAGATAAACCTATACACACTGCCATCTACTGGTTGAAAGTGGATTAGACTGAGAGAGAGTGACTGGCCTTTCATGCCTAAGGTAGAACTAGAACTCTCTATCTCCTGGTGATTGGCCCAAAGTCACCCAATCAGCTTTCATGCCTAAGGCAGGACTAGGACTCCCCATTTCTTGGCTATTAGCTCGAAGTCACCCAGCCAGCTTTCCTGCGTAAGGTGGGACTAGAACTCACTGTCTCCTAGCAATTGGCCCAAAGTCACCCACCTGGCTTTCATGCCTAAGTGTGGACTAGAACTCTCTTTCTCCTGGTGATTGGCCCAGTCACCCAACCAGCATTCATGCCTAAGGTTGAACTAGAACTCACTCTCCTGGTGATTGACCAAAAATCACCCACCCAGCTTTCATGCCCAAGGCTGAACTAGAATTCTCTTTCTCCTGGCGATTGGCCGTCACCCAACCAGCTTTCATACCTAAATCTGGACTAGAACTCTCTTTCTCCTGGCGATTGGCCCAAAGAACCCTAATCAGCTTTCATGCCAAAGGTGGGACTAGAATTCACTGTCTCCTGGTGATTGGTCCAAAGTCTCCCAGACTGCTTTGACGCCTAAGGCAGAACTAGAACTCACCTGGTTACTAGTCCGATGTCTTAATGGCTACCCCAAACTTTCCTTCTTGAGCTGAAAACCCCTTAAGCAGCAGTGTCACCCAGCAAATATGCCGATACCAGCTGACCCCCCTCCCCCTTTTGCCAAAGGTTGGCCCCCCTCATCTCCCTTCTGGGGGGTCCCGTACAGAGGGACTCCCCATCCCCTCTTGAGGGCCC
Organism: Thamnophis sirtalis; assembly: GCF_051295495.1. Classification (NCBI taxonomy): domain Eukaryota; kingdom Metazoa; phylum Chordata; class Lepidosauria; order Squamata; family Natricidae; genus Thamnophis; species Thamnophis sirtalis. The sequence continues at coordinate 46,230,942 of NW_028261395.1, forward strand.
CTACACAGTTCGAGAACCTTCCCTGACGACGTTAAAAGCAGCCGATCGCCGTCCTTCGGCCAAAGGGAAGAGAGCTAACTGATGCAGTCTCCCCCATCGGATCGAACGAGTGAGTCATGGCTTAATGGCTTCGTCTAATCTCATCAGGAGGCCCCTTATTGTGACGTATCTCAAGGACACTGAGCGAAGGGGCCGAAAATGACCCTTGGAGGGTGTGTTAAGAGTTGCTGGTAGGACTCTCAGCTCGGAAGGTAGAAGGGGGCTTGCCATTCTCCTCGGTTTCAGTGGGTTGGGGGCTGGCCTTGGAGAGCCCCCTGCATCCATCCACCCCTCTTCGTTGGGTCGGTTTCCCCGTAGAAGACAGAAAGAGTCTTGTCAAGGTTTCAGAGTCGAATAAGAGCTGGAGGGGACCTCGGAGGTCTTCTAGTCCAACCCCCTGATACACTCAGGGGAACTTCGACCATTTCAGACAAGAGGTTGCCCAAGTCCTCTTCTTAAATATCCCTTTATTCAGATCGTTTGAAATGATCTAGGATCTCCTGCCCGAGCAGGAACAGGTTGGTCTAGAAGACCTCCAAGATCCCTTCCAGCTCTATTCTGATTGATTGATTGAAATGGTCTAGGATCTCCTGCTTGAGCAGGAGGTTGGTCTAGAAGACCTCCAAGGTCCCTTCCAGCTCTAATCTGATTGATTGATTGATTGATATGGTATAGAGGAGGGTTGGACTAGAAGACCTCCAAGGTCCCTTCCAGCTCTGTTCTGATTGATTGAAATGGCCTAGGGTCTCCTGCTTGAGCAGAGGGTTGGACTAGAAGACCTCCAAGGTCCCTTCCAGCTCTATTCTGATTGCTTGAGGACTAGCAGTCCATAGGGATTCCCCACCCCCTCCCAGCCCTTGCTAGTTCGTGCAATGTTTTCTACCTCTCTTTTCTTCAGATGACTCCTGCAAGGACAACGCCCCCACCCACCCCACCCCCCCTCAAGAATTGCAAAACGCCAAATTGGGATGGACAAACACTCTTTATTATTAAATAGCTACAATAAAAAGTCCAGCCTTTTGACTCAACGGGCTACTGACAGCCTTTCTGCCTGGCTAATCATAACCAAGATTGCTTGTTAGTAGCAGAAAAGCAATAAGCCCTTCAAGTTGTGGTTAAGTTAGGAACTGGGTAGGCGAAATGACATTTAACGAGTAAATTCCCCATGCAGGGAAGACAATTTATAGGCGTTTTCAAGCTATACAAAAGTTACTGGGGACTTTTGGGGACCAGAAATATAACCAGGTTTTCATAGGCAAGTAGAAAAATAATGCGGTGAGGCAGTTCAAATAATTCATGGGGATCGGCTGTTCTTTGTGGCTTTTTTGTGGGGGTGCTAAACCGACAGAAATGAGTGTGTCACTAAGAGACTTTATAGAAAAATAAGCCTCATTAACAGAACGGCTAAATTAGCAGTGCAAATTATAGCAACAAAAAGAATCTAAATTCTTCCGAAAAGCCATTGTGATTTTTTAAATTTTTTTGGCTTGCAATTGTGTTTGGGGGGGGGGGGGGGGAAGAGAATCACAATTGCTGCATTTGCACAACTGGCGGTTCGGTTCAGGTTCCAACGAGGCGCTAAAGCTGCACTCATGACGACACACACACACACACACACACAACTAAGGTTTGCATCCAAAATACTTTTCGGTGGTTATTTGAAGTGCCCCGAGCGTGCAAACCTTTTTTTTGCAAGAACCTTAAAAAATAGTAGTGTTCGCACCTTACGGCCTGCTCCCCTCCATAAATTGTGGTGATTTGACGAAGGCACGGTGGTTTTCTATGTCACAACTGTGGTTTTTCTTTTTAAAAAATTGATTAATTTTAGGAAGTATGAACTGATTCACCATTTCTAATAGTCTAAACGGGTGGAGGAATAATATGGATTTATCCAACAAATAGCAAATTTTAGCACATGATCAAGGTGGCATGGTTTTTCTCCGGCAGCTTGGATACTTCTGAGCTGTCTGTCACTCAAACTACAAAGAGTTATCAACACAGCAGTCCAGAATAAATGATTTGTGCACCTTTAGGAAAGCTTGGCAACAGAGCAGGTCAAATGGAAGAATTCGGAGGTTGAAACAGGATTTTAATCTTTTGCGGGGGGTCACCCGTACACACTCCAGACTGCAAAGAAGGAAGAAAGAAAGGAAAGGAAGATTAGCAAAAACAATAGCATATAATTGTTTTTAAAAACCATTTTCTAAAATTAAATTTAATACATCTATACATACAATTTGGAACTGGAAAGAAAGAAAGAAAGAAAGAAAGAAAGAAAGAAAGAAAGAAAGAAAGAAAGAAAGAAAGAAAGAAAGAAAGAAAGAAAGATTAGCAAAAGCAGCATTGTACGATTGTTTTTAAAAACAATTTTCTAAAATCAAATTTAATACATCTATACATACAATTTGGAACTGTAAAGAAGAAAGAAAAAAAGAAAGAAAGAAAGAAAGAAAGATTAGCAAAAGTAGTAGTGTACGATTGCTTTTAAAAACAATTTTCTAAAATCAAATTTAATACATCTATACATACAATTTGGAACTGTAAAGAAGAAAGAAAAAAAGAAAGAAAGAAAGAAAGAACGAAAGATTAGCAAAAGCAGCATTGTACGATTGCTTTTAAAAACAATTTTCTAAAATTAAATTTAATACATCTATACATACAATTTGGAACTGGAAAGAAAGAAAGAGAAAGAAAGAAAGAAAGAAAGAAAGATAGATAGATAGATAGATTAGCAAAAGCAGCATTGTACGATTGCTTTTAAAAACAATTTTCTAAAATTAAATTTAATACATCTATACATACAATTTGGAACTGGAAAGAAAGAAAGAAAGAAAGAACGAAAGATTAGCAAAAGCAGCATTGTATGATTGCTTTTAAGAACAATTTTCTAAAATTAAATTTAATACAACTATACATACAATTAGGAACTGCAAAAAAGAAAAAGAAAGAACGAAAGAAAGAACGAAAGAAAGAACAAACGAACGAAAGATTAGCAAAAGCAGCATTGTACGATTGCTTTTAAAAACCATTTTCTAAAATTAAATTTAATACATGTATACATACAATTTGGAACTGCAAAGAAGAAAGAAAAAAAGAAAGAACGAAAGAAAGAACGAAAGAAAGAAAGAAAGAAAGAACGAACGAGAGAAAGATTAGCAAAAGCAGCATTGTACGATTGCTTTTAAAAACAATTTTCTAAAATTAAATTTAATACATCTATACAGACAATTTGGAACTGCAAAGAAGAAAAAAGAAAGAAAGAACAAAAGAAAGAACGAAAGAAAGAAAGAAGGAACGAATGAAAGATTAGCAAAAGCAGCATTGTACGATTGCTTTTAAAAACAATTTTCTAAAATTAAATTTAATACATCTATACAGACAATTTGGAACTGCAAAAAAAAAGAAAAAGGAAAAAGGAAAGGAAAGCAAAAACAATAGTGTTCCATTGCTTTTAAAAATTATTCTTTAAAATTAAATTTAATATCTGTATACATACAATTAATTCCTTTTTAAATAATGGGGATGATAAATAAGAGCTGCAACTATTCTGAAAATGTTCACCACGGTGCTTTTTTGTAACTATTGTGAACAGTTGCTAAACGAGGCAGTTGCTAAGTGAGGACCACCTCTACTTCTGGCCAGGGGGCTTCATACCCATTTGAGATACTTACGAATGATAATGATGAGAAGGACTACTACCACTGCAATCAGTATGGCCCACATCTGCAAAAAAGGAAGAAAAATAATCTGATGAATAGAATAGAGTAGATACAGAAGAGAAGAATACAACATAGAATAGAAAATAGAATACAGAAGAGAAGAGGAGAAAACAAAATAGAAAAAAAATAGAGAATAGAAAATAGAATAAAATACAGAATAGAATAGAGTAGATACAGAACAGAAGCATGCAAAATAAAATAGAATAGAAAATAGAAAATAAAAAATAGAGAATGGAGAATAGAGAATAGAATACAGAAGAGAATACAGAAGAGAAGAGAATACAAAATAGAAAAAAAATAGAGAATAGAAAATAGAATAGAATACAGAATAGAATAGAATAGATACAGAACAGAAGCATACAAAATAAAATAGAATACAGAATAGAAAATAGAAAATAAAAAATAGAGAATGGAGAATAGAGAATAGAATACAGAATAGAATACAGAAGAGAAGAGAATACAAAATAGAAAAAATAGAGAATAGACAATAGAATAGAATACAGAATAGAATAGAATAGATACAGAACAGAAGCATACAAAATAAAATAGAATACAGAATAGAAAATAGAAAATAAAAAATAGAGAATGGAGAATAGAGAATAGAATACAGAAGAGAATACAGAAGAGAAGAGAATACAAAATAGAAAAAATAGAGAATAGACAATAGAATAGAATACAGAATAGAATAGAATAGATACAGAACAGAAGCATACAAAATAAAATAGAATACAGAATAGAAAATAGAAAATAAAAAATAGAGAATGGAGAATAGAGAATAGAATACAGAAGAGAATACAGAAGAGAAGAGAATACAAAATAGAAAAAATAGAGAATAGACAATAGAATAGAATACAGAATAGAATAGAATAGATACAGAACAGAAGCATACAAAATAAAATAGAATACAGAATAGAAAATAGAAAATAAAAAATAGAGAATGGAGAATACAGAAGAGAATACAGAAGGGAATACAGAAGAGAAGAGAATACAAAATAGAAAAAAAATAGAGAATAGAAAATAGAATAGAATACAGAATAGAGTAGATACAGAAGCATACAAAATAAAATAGAAAATAGAATTCAGAATAAAAAATAGAAAATAAAAAATAAAAAAATAGAGAATGGAGAATAGCAAATAGAATACAGAATAGAATAGAAAATAGAAGAATAGAATACAGAAAAATATAGAGTAGAATACAGAATAGCATAAAATTGAATATAGAACAGATTAGAGTAGAACAAAACAGAATAATAGATGAATTAATAGAAAAATGCAGAATAGAATAGAATGCAGAAATAATAAGATTAGAAATAATAGAGAACAGAATAGAGAATAGGATAATTGCAGAATAGAACAGAACAGAGGAGGAACGAAGAATAGAACAGAATGCAGAAAAATGCAGAAGAGAACAGAACAGATTAGAAACAATGCAAATCAGAATTTGAATTAGAAATGGAATAACAGAGTTGGAAGGGACCTTTGAAGGTCTTCTAGTCCAACCCACTTGTCTTCATCTCCAATTAGCGGAGTCCCAATGCGCCCCTCTTGAAACAAGAGCCTGAATCCACAAAAAATGGACCGTCGAAGCAGGAAGAAGGAAGGGTGGTCCTCTTGAGGCCCGAACGCTGACTACCTTCTCACCACCTTCTGGCCTTCAGCCCAGGAGGTCCCTTACTTACCTTACAATTCTTCCACCAGTATTTCCTCTTCAGTTTGGCTGCGTTCGTCTCAAACTGAGCAGCTCCGGCTTGCAAGGCGTCAGCCCGATCGTCCAGCTCCGAGAGCTTCTGGTCCCTCTCCAAAACCTTGTCCACGTTGACCCTCATGATATCCACCACCTGGTTTACAAAAGAACACAGGATCGTAAGGCTGGAAGGGCCCACGGAGGTCTTCCAGACCAACCCCACCTCCTCAAGTAGGAGATGGGTGTTGGCTTTTTTTTTGAATCAGCCTTAACTTTGTCCTAAGGGAAAACAAAACAAGGACTAGGAAAAAACGGATGGAAACTCACCCAGGAGAGACGCAACCTGGAACTAAGGAGAAACTTCCGGACGGTGAGGACAATTGACCAGTGGAAGGGCTTGCCAACCAGGAGTTGTGGGTGGCTCCATGACTGGAGGATTTCGCATGAATGAATTGAAATGGTCTCGGGTCTCCTGCTGGAATTGGGACAGTTGGACAAGGAGACCTCCAAGGTCCCTTCCAGCTCTATTCTGATGGGATTGATTGAAATGGTCTAGGCTCTCCAGCATGAGCAGGGGGTTGGACTAGAACTCAACGGTTGGGCCATTCCATTGACGGATTCTTCAAGAAGCCCTCAACTGGTTGGACCCTTCAAGATGTCCTCAAATGGTTGGACCCTTCCACTAATGGACCCTTCAAGAAGCCCTCAACTGGTTGGACCCTTCAAGATGTCCTCAAATGGTTGGACCCTTCCACTAATGGACCCTTCAAGAAGCCCTCAACTGGTTGGACCCTTCAAGATGTCCTCAAATGGTTGGACCCTTCCACTAATGGACCCTTCAAGAAGCCCTCAACTAGTTGATTTCTTCACTAATGGCTGGATCCTTCCACTAATGGACCCTTCAAGAAGCCCTCAACTGGTTTTGTCCTTCCACTAATGGCTGGGTCCTTCCACTAATGGACCCTTCAAGAAGCCCTCAACTGGTTGTGTCCTTCCACTAATGGCTGGGTCCTTCCACTAATGGACCCTTCAAGAAGCCCTCAACTGGTTGGGTCCTTCTACTAAGGGCTGGGTCCTTCCACTAATGGACCCTTCAAGAAGCCTTAACTAGTTGAGTTCTTCCACTAATGGCTGGATCCTTCCACTAATGGACCCTTCAAGAAGTCCTCAACTGGTTGTGTCCTTCCACTAATGGACCCTTCAAGAAGCCCTCAACTGGTTGGGCCCTTCCACTGATGGGCCCCTTCAAGAAGCCTTAACTAGTTGAGTTCTTCCACTAATGGCTGGGTCCTTCCACTAATGGACCCTTCAAGAAGTCCTCAACTGGTTGGACCCTTCCATTAATGGACCCTTCAAGGAGCCCTCAACTGGTTGTGTCCTTCCACTAATGGACCCTTCAAGAAGCCCTCAGCTAGGTGGGTCCTTCAATTGATGGGCCCTTCAAGAAGCCTTAACTAGTTGAGTTCTTACACTAATGGCTGGGTCCTTCCACTAATGGACCCTTCAAGAAGCCCTCAACTGGTTGGACCCTTCAAGAGCGATGGACTCTTCAGGAAGATCATCAACTCGTTGCCACCACAAGGTGCTGCAGCCTCACCCACCCAGTCCACCCACCATCCTGGTTCTGAAGAACCTGGCCATACCTACCTCATCAACTTGGTTCTGAGTCTGCTGGAGACGTCGGTTGCTGCCGGAGGCAGAGCTCGGTACAGGATCAGCTGACCTGCACGAAAAGAGACAAGCCGGGTTACTGCAAGACAACCCTTTATAAACACTGGGGAGCTCATCTGGGTTACCAACATCCATTCACACAACAAGATCATTCGGATCTGGCAGGCTAAAATCCTGGGATGGCTTCCTGCTTCTAGACCCCCCCAATAAAATGCAGTTTCAGTCATGGGCACCACAAGGTTCTGCCTTAGGCCCAGTTCTCTTCAATATCTTCATCAATGACTCAGACGAGGAAATGGAAGGGAAACTCGTCAAATTTGCAGATGACACTAAGCTGGCAGGAACAGCCAACACCCCAGAAGACAGGCTGAGGATCCAAAAATATCTTATAGCAATAGTTAGACTTATATAGCGCTTCATAGGGCTTTCAGCCCTCTCTAAGCGGTTTACAGAGTCAGCATATCGCCCCCAACAACAATCCGGGTCCTCATTTTACCCACCTCGGAAGGATGGGAGGCTGAGTCAACCTTGAGCCTAGTGGGATTTGAACAGCCGAACTGCTGAACTGCAGTCAGTTGAAGTAGCCTGCAGTGCTGCATTTAACCACTGCGCCACCTCGGCTCTTGTGGGACTCGAACAAGGGGCCCTTAATCCAACAACGCGACATTTACAGATGCAGCTTAACAGGGTTGGAAGGGACCTTGGCGGTCATCTAGTCCGGCGGTCACCAACTATTGGTCCATGAGAAAGTTTTGGTGGCCCGCAGAAAAAGTTATTTGCATTTTTTTTATATTGCACTCAATCAGGGGACGGATACGTGTAGTGAATGCTTGAGTCTCCACCTTTGGGGTCTTTTTGTGGGGGTCGGAGGGGGGGCAGAAATTCCAACTTGGGGTCTGCTTCGGCCTCCTGGTGGGGGGCTTTGGAGGAAGGCTGGAGGGAAGAGCCGCTGGTGGCGAAGAGCCGGAGGGCCTCGTTCCAGTGGGACGGCATCACGGCCTGGATCCAGCTGACCATCTCAGCCCGCTGAGCCTCCAGGCACCGGGACCTGGCCTTGCACTCCCCCAGGTCTTCCCTCTGCTTAAAACAACCTGTGCTTCTAGTCCTCAGTGAGGTGCTTCTGCTGAGCCTCCTTCTCGGTCAGATCCAATTTGAACTGTTTTGCCAACTCTTTCTCCTGGGGGTGGCTGCTTCGCTCCAGCAACTGCTTCCTGTTGGGGCCCCAAGGAACCCAGGCGGGCAGGCGAGGGGGGGGGCTGTTACTAGCTCTTTGTAACTCTTTAGTAAGGCCACACCTGGAATACTGCATCCAGTTCACAAAAAATGATGTTGAGACTTTGGGAAAAGTCTAAGATAATTAAAGGCCTGGAGGCTAAAACATAGGAAGAACGGTTGCAGGAACTGGGTATGTCTAGTTTAATGAAAAGAAGGATTACGGGAGACATGATAGGAGTCTTCCAATATCTCAGGGGTTGCCCCAAAGAAGAGGGAGTCAAGCTATTCTCCAAGGCACCTGAGGGCAGAACAAGAAGCAACGGGTGGAAACTAATCCAGGAGAGAAGCAACCTAGAACTAAGGAGAAATTTCCTGACAGTGAGAACAATTAATCAGTGGAACAGCTTGCCACCAGGAGTTTTGGGTGCTCCATTACTGGAGGCCTTCAAGGAGACACTGGATAATCATTTTTCTGAGACGCTATGAGATCTCTTGCTTGAGCAAGGGGTTGGACTAGAAGACCTCCAAGGTCCCTTCCAACTCTCTTCCTGATTGATTGAAATGGTTTAAAGTCTCTTCTTGATTGATTGAAATATGATATAGGGTGTCTTGCTTGATTAGGGTTGGAGCCGAGGTGGCGCAGTGGTTAAATGCAGCACTGCAGGCTACTGCTAGATCAGCAGTTCAGCGGTTCAAATCTCACCGGCTCAGGGTTGACTCAGCCTTCCATCCTTCCGAGGTGGGTAAAATGAGGACCCAGATTGTTGGGGGCAATATGCTGACTCTCTGTAAACCGCTTAGAGAGGGCTGAAAGCCCTATGAAGCGGTATATAAGTCTACTGCTATTGACTAGAAGACCTCCAAGGTCCCTTCCAACTCTCTTCCTGATTGATTGAAATGGTTTAAAGTCTCTTCTTGATTGATTGACATATGATATAGGGTGTCTTGCTTGATTAGGGGTGGACTAGAAGACCTCCAAGGTCCCTTCCAGCTCTCTTCCTGATTGATATATGACATAGGGTGTCTTGCTTGATTAGGGGTGGACTAGAAGACCTCCAAGTTCCCTTCCAGCTCTCTTCCTGATTGATTGATATATGACATAGGGTGTCTTGCTTGATTAGGGGTGGACTAGAAGATCTCCAAGGTCCCTTCCAGCTCTCTTCTTGATTGATTGACATATGACATAGGGTGTCTTGCTTGATTAGGGGTGGACTAGAAGACCGCCAAGGTCCCTTCCAACTCTCTTCTTGATTGATTGAAATGGTTTAAAGTCCCCACTTGACTAAGATTAGAAGACCTCTAAGGTTCCTTCCAGGTCTATTCCGATTGGTTGATTGAAAAGGTCTAGGGTCTCCTGCTTGAGCAAGGGGTGGACTAGAAGACCTCCAGGGTTCCCTCCCAGCCCTATTCTGACTGAAAGCCCAATTCCAGCCTGCAGGCCATCCTAGTTTGCCAAGGGGGGGGGGAAACCCCCTAGTAGAGCTACCCACGGGGATAAAACAACGCTCAGCAGACACCCCGAGTCCCCCCCACGACCCTCCCGCCCCACAAAGCGTCCGAGGGCTCTCCGTCCCACCCCCAGGGGAAGGCCGGGCCCTTAAGCCCGGGACTCTGGTGCGAGCTCCGCCTGTCCCGGAAACGGGCATCGCCCGCGGTGTTTGTTTTTTTTCCTCTCTCTTTGCAACTAGTTGCAACCAAGTTGCAAGTCAGAAACACACACACACACACATAAAATAAATACGTAGTTGCAACAGATCCGGAGTCAAACCGACTTGGATAGGAAGTTTTGGCTCCGCATTAAAAGTCAAGAAATGGGCTCAAAAGTTTAGACTCAAAAGGGCCGCAAATTTCGGCCTTCCCCCTCCGGCCACGGGTCTGCCTAGCGTCCCCCCCCCGCCCCAGGCCCCTTCTAACTCCGCTTCCCTTCGCCCCCTCCCACCCCCTGAGACCCCTCGAGGGGCTTTTTTGGGGTGGTGGGGGGGCAAGGAAAGGAGAGGCGGCGGGCGCCCGGTTGCAAAAGAGAGTTTGCAAGGGAACTTTTGGCTCCCGGACTTGCAAAAAAAAAGAGGGGGGGGAAGCCTGCAGGAGCGCCCCCTCCCCTCTTCCCAAAGCATCCCCCCTCCCCAAGACACCCCCCCCGGGAGGGAACTCACATGACGGCGGAGGTCGCTTTTGGCAGAACCAGGCGGAGGAGGAGGAGGAAGAGAAGTCGTAGCTTCGGGGATTTTTGCGGGGTGGGGCGGGGGCGGGCTGTGCAAACCCCTCCCCGCGGGGTGGGGTTGGTCGTCGGGTCGGGCGTGTGCGCGCGCGCGCGCCCGAGCGCGTGGGGAATCCCCCCCCACTTGCAAAACTTTTGAGTTTGTTCAATTTTCTAGAAAAAGTGAACACATTAACCAAATGCCAAAAAGGCAAGCAAGTAGAACTGGAGCGCTTAGGTACTCCTAAGAGTAAGATAAGAGTAAGAGTAAAGTTAGGCCTTCACTTACTTATCGGCACGACTGAGCCCAAACATTTCCAAGCGAGATATTTTGGTTCAGTGAGTTCGAACCCCGTTTTAATTAAGAGCCGGGGCTGTTAAGTGAAATCAGGGCAGTCGTTAAAATGAGTCACACGGTTGTTAAGTGAAGCGGGCTTCCCACCCCTCCCTGGACTTTGCTTGTCCAAAAGTAGCAAAAGGGGAGAATCACATGCAACATCCCCCCCCAGGACACTGGTCATTGGATTGATTTACAGTTATTGATTTATTTATATTTATTTATATATTTATATTTCTTCAAATGGGGCTCAGTGGCTAAGACGCTGAGTTTGTCGATCAGAAAGGTTGGCAGTTTGGCGGTTCGAATCCTAACCCTAACCCAGCTTCTGCCAACCTAGCAGTTCGGAAGCACTTAAAAAAAAACCTTTACCTGTTTATATATTGTTTAATATTGATTATTACCATTTGTGTCTCTATTTGTTTTTTTTTTTTGTTTTTTGTTTTATTGCAAATTTATATGCCGCCCTTTTCCCTGAGGGGACTCAGGGCGGCTTACAACAATAAAGGGAAGGGGGTGCAAGACAAAACTTAAGAAGAAAAAAATCGTGATTAAAGGAAATTGGTCATAAAAACACAACATTCACTCAACATTCGGGCGGGGTGAGAGTAATCCTATCCCCAGGCCTGACGGGATAGCCAGTTCTTGAGGGCTGTGCGGAAGGCCTGGACTGTGGTGAGGGTACGGATCTCCACGGGGAGGTTGTTCCATAATGTCGGAGCTGCAACTGAGAAGGCTCTCCTCCGCGTAGTCGCCAGTCGGCACTGACTGGCGGATGGAATTCGGAGGAGGCCTACTCTGTGCGATCTGATGGGACGCAGGGAGGTAATTGGCAGGAGGCGGTCTCTCAAATAGTCAGATCCACTACCATGGAGCGCTTTATAGGTGGTAAGTAAGACCTTGAAGTGCACCCGACGATCAACAGGTAGCCAGCGCAGCTCACGGAGGATTGGTGTTATATGGGCGAACCGTGGTGCGCCCATGATCACTCGCGCGGCCGCGTTCTGGACTAGCTGAAGTCGCCGGATGCTCTTCAAGGGCAGCCCCATGTAGAGCACATTGCAGTATTCCAGCCTAGAGATCACAAGGGCTCGAGTGACTGTTGTGAGAGCCTCCCGGTTCAGGTAGGGTCGCAACTGGCGCACCAGGCGAACCTGGGCAAATGCCCCCCTGGTCACAGCCGACAGATGGTGGTCAAAACTCAGCTGTGGATCCAGGAGGACTCCCAAGTTGCGGACCCTATCTGAGGGGAGTAAATTTTGCCCCCCCAGCCTGATTGATGGGACGTTAACCAAATTTTTGGGAGGAAAACACAACAGCCACTCGGTCTTTTCCGGGTTGAGTACCAGTTTGTTAGCTCTCATCCAGTCTTTAACAGCCTCAAGGCCCCGGTTCATCACGTCCACCGCTTCATTGAGTTGGCACGGGGCGGACAGATACAACTGCGTATCGTCCGCATATTGATGGTACTTAATCCCGTGCCTCCGAATGATCTCGCCCAGCGGTTTCATGTATATGTTAAATAGCAGGGGGGACAGAACCGAACCCTGCGGCACCCCATAGGTTAGGGGCCTCGGGGACGATCTCTCCCTCCCCACCAACACCGACTGCGACCTGTCCGAGAGGTAGGAGGAGAACCACTGTAAAACAGTGCCGCCCACCCCCACCTCCCGCAGTCGTCGCAGAAGGATACCATGGTCGATGGTATCGAAAGCCGCTGAGAGGTCAAGGAGAACCAGGATGGACGCATAGCCTCCATCTCTGGCTCTCCAGAGATCATCGGTCAATGCGACCAAAGCGGTTTCAGTGCTGTAACCGGGCCTGAAGCCAGACTGGAAGGGGTCAAGATAGTTAGCTTCCTCCAAGGTACGCTGAAGCTGTAAGGCCGTATATATTGTATATATTTATTTGTATATATTTATTCATATATATTTATTTACAGTCCTCGTAAATATGACCCAGTTGCCCAAGCCTCCGAATGTTGAACCTGGTTGTGAAATTGCTACTTTCTTTTGCAACCGGTGGCCAAATTGCTTGGCATATAACCAGCCCAGAGGCAGGGAAGTCCTTAAAAATCTCATTTTAATGTACATAAGACCGACTGATGTACAGGAAACGTGACAATAAAAGAATTTAGAATAACTTAAGTTCCGTGGCAACATGTGGGGAGAAGCTATCCTATCTTGGTTCACATCCGATTATCTCCAATCCACATTCCTTACATCGGCTGCTTGTTCCCAATTAGCTGAGATACTACGAGGTTACACTCCCTCCTGACAGGCTCCTACATGCTTCCCGAGGCCCTCCCTAAACCATCACAATATGTGCGTTAGGCTTAGCAGATTACAGATGTGTTGAAAAATTCCTTGTGTGTCCAGTCGCACTTGGCCAATAAAGAATTATCTTCTCATATGTGTGTGTGTGTGTCTGTGTGTTGCATTTGTGCTGATAAATAAATACATGTAACAAAGGCAACATTTAAAAAAATGACTTTCTGCCTGGATGGCTTTTAATTTAAGGTAAGATTTACGGTTAGGTTTAGGGTTAGGTTTAGGGTTAGGTTTAGGGTTAGGTTTAGGGTTAGGTTTAGGGTTAGGTTTAGGGTTAGGTTTAGGGTTAGGTTTAGGGTTAGGTTTAGGGTTAGGTTTAGGTTTAGGGTTAGGTTAAGGGTTAGGTTTAGGGTTAGGTTTAAGGTTAGGGTTAGGGTTAGGGTTAGGTTTAGGGTTAGGTTTAGGGTTAGGGTTAGGGTTAGGGTTAGGGTTAGGGTTAGGGTTAGGGTTAGGGTTACGTTACAGCGTGTTTCTGTCGGCGCGCTTTAGGGCTAATTCGTCGCTCATTCGTCGCGCGGTTTTGTCACCGCATTTTAGACACCGCGGTTTAGTCAGGCGCGCTTTTGTTGTGCGCGCATTTGTGGTGGAACCAAGACCAACATCTCCAGAACCGCCTAGCTGACAAAGACCACCTGAAAACTGAATTATACACTCTCACAAACGTATTGATTCATCGCCAACGGATTCCAAAGAAAAACAATTAATTACCAACCTAATCCAAAGGGAGACTCCCCGCAAAAAACGAGACACAGAACAGGACAACGGCATGGCCCTCCTCCCTTACATCAAAGGCACCACAGATAAAAATCAGCAAAATCCTCCACCAACACAATATCAAGGCAGCCTTCGGCACTGACCAAGAAATAGCCAACATCTTAAGAAACCCCAAAGACAAGATCCAGCTAGGAAACCAAGGAGACTACGAAATACCATGCAAAAACTTCCCTGCAAAATACATAGGACAAACGAACAGGAGAATAAATGCACACAACGCAGAAAACAAGAATGCAGTAAGAAAAAAAGGAAAAAAAAAACTTCCTCCCTTTTCCAGCACCTTAAAGCTACAGGACACGAAATTGATTTTGAAGGAACCAGGTTAATCTCCCAAGCTGAACCTTTCAACAAGAGAATAATTATGGAAGCTATCGAAATAGATAAACGCCCCCACAACATGAATAAACGTGACGATGCCTCCCGCCTACCAGACATCTGGAAACCAGCCCTCTTCAACAAACGACACCACCCAGGCCATTACAACACGAAACAACAATGGACACACAGCCAGCACCAATCAGCAGCAATCTACCAATCATGGTACAGCCCCACAGCCAATCAATCCACTTACTGAAAAAACGCCAGCACTCCACGCACCGATACCAAGATTTATAGATTTATATTCTTTCATACATCTTTTTTTACATTCTACATATAACATTCTATATATTCTAGGTATAACAACCTTTATTACATTTGAGTCCTTTTGCAATCCATTTCCTATCATTTATTTGCTACAGTCTATTTCGTGTTTCTATCTTTTAATCATTTTCCAGTTTTGTAGTTGTTTTTTTAAATTAAGACTTATATGTACAGATAAAAGAACCACAACAGATATGTGAAAGAAGTGTAATGTGTTGCAAAGATGTGATGTTTGCATAAAAAAATAAAAAGTTTTTTTTAAAAAAAGAATTCCCTTCTCTTCTCTCCACTCCTCTCCATTCCATTTTCTCTTCTTCTCTTCCCTTCTTCTCTCCTCTCTTCCCTTCCCCTCTTCTCTCCCCTCTTCTCTCCACTCCATTTTCTCTTCCCTTTTCTTCTCTTCCCCTCCTCTCCATTCCATTTTCTCTTCTCTTTCCTTCTCCTCTCCTCCCTTCCCCTCTTCTCTCTTCTCTCCATTCCATTCTATTTTCTCTTCTCCACTCCACTCCATTTTCTCTTCTCTTCTTCTCTTCCCTTCTCCTCTCCTCTCTTCTCTCTATTCCATTCTATTTTCTCTTCCCCTCTCCTCTCCATTCCATTTTCTCTTCTCTTCCCTTCTCCTCTCCTCTTTTCCCTTCCCCTCTTCTCTCCTCTCTTCTCTCTATTCCATTCTATTTTCTCTTCTCTTCTCCACTCCATTCCATTTTCTCTTCTCTTCCCTTCTCCTCTCCTCCCTTCCCCTCTTCTCTCTTCTCTCCATTCCATTCTATTTTCTCTTCTCTTCTTCTCTTCTCTTCTCCTCTCCCCTTTTTCCTTCCCCTCTTCTCTCCTCTCTTCTCTCTATTCCATTCTATTTTCTCTTCCCCTCTCCTCTCCATTCCATTTTCTCTTCTCTTCCTCTCTATTCTATTCTATTCCTACAGTAATCCACTTTTTAGAAGAACTACCTATTTAGTCTCCGCTGGGAAAAAAATTTTCTGGCCAAGAGGCATGTATCCATCATGAAGGTGATAATTAAAATTGATATTTAACCGGAGTCAAATGGTGTAATATTCAAGCAGGGAAGGTTTTCGAAAGAGATCTCAATTTCAAAACATGGGCTGTCTCCACTCTTAAAAGGACGACGTGGCAACTCTCTCTCTCTCTCTCTCTCACACACACACACACAAACACAAACACACACACACAGACACACACAGAGGAAATTAAGCTGGGGCTGCAATTTCTTTTGACCGGATTACCAGGAAAATCTATGTATCTGTGTTGGGTTTCCTGCCTAGGCAGGGGGTTGGACTAGAAGACCTCCAAGGTCCCTTCCAAGTTCCTATTCTATCTATCTATCTATCTATCTATCTATCTATCTATCTATCTATCTATCTATCTATCATCTATCTATCTATTTATCTATCTCTTTCTCTCTATGTGTCTTTCCTTCCCTCCCTCCCTCCTACCATCCCTCCATCCATTATCTATTTTATCTATCTATTCCATCTCCGGTTTAAGGATCTTTCCAGCATGGAAATGATATTTGGCCAAGGGTTGTGGCTGCAGATATTTTATTTCTGCATTTCGGTCCCATTTTTATTTCTCGGCTGGGTTCTTTACTCTGATTTTACCAAGATGCATATCCCGCCAGGAATCTGCCAGGGCGGGAAACTTCGCCTCCTCTATCTGTCCGTCAGCATTGTTTTCAGACTGGTAAGTCCTTGAATTCTAGCTTCTGGTTGTTTTCTCATTTATGGAGTTTAGGGAATTTATACTGCCGCCTATTCGCGCATGGCATGCAAAACCTCATCTCAACCTAATAGAAGAAGAGCCGTATAATAAATCAATGTAATATAAAATCGATCCGTGGGTTTTCCCTGGACAAAATAGCAATTTGGTGAGCGGAAATTTGTAATGGAAAAACCAAAGTTCCCAAGGGAGGGAACTGGACTTTCTGCTTTTTTTTTTCTTTGAAGAGGTTTTCCTTCTCATCCAAGAAGCTTCTTGGGTGTTTTAGCCCCAAAACTTCAGAGCGTGAAGAAGAAGGTGGGATGAGAAGTGAAAGCCTAGTTTAACTGGGATAATATAAGGTCTCTTGAGCAGGAGGGCTGGACTAGAAGACCTCCAAGGTCCCTTCCAGCTCTATTCCGATTGATTTATTGATTGAAATGGTATGGGATCTTCTTCTTGAGCAGGGGGTTGGACTAGAAGACCTCCAAGGTCCCTTCCAGCTCTATTCCGATTGATTTATTGATTGAAATGGTATGGGATCTCCTGCTTGAGCAGGGGGTTGGACTAGAAGACCTCCAAGGTCCCTTCCAGCTCCATTCTGATTGTTTTATTGATTGAAATGGTCTGGGATCTTCTTCTTGAGCAGGGGGTTGGACTAGAAGACCTCCAAGGATTTAGGATTTAGGATTTTATTAGTATTTATAGGCCGCCCTTTTCCCTGAGGGGACTCAGGGCGGCTTACATAAAATGAAGGGAGGGGGTATACAGACAATAGACACAAACAATACATAGAAGTAAAATAGTAAGCAACATTCATTCATCATTCGGGGGGGGGGGCAAATTATCTTTGTCCCCAGGCCTGACGGGATAGCCAGATCTTAAGGGCTGTGCGGAAGGTCTGGACGGTGGTGAGGGTACGAATCTCCATGGGGAGATTGTTCCAAAGGGTCGGAGCTACTACTGAAAAGGCTCTCCTCCGTGTAGTTGCCAGTCGGCACTGACTGGCAGATGGAACTCGGAGGAGGCCTAATCTATGCGATCTAATTGGTCGCAGGGAGGTGATTGGCAGGAGGCGGTCTCTCAAGTACGCAGATCCACTACCATGGAGGGCTTTATGAGTGACAAGTAGCACCTTGAAGCGCACCCGGAGATCAACAGGTAGCCAGCGCAGCTCGCGGAGGATGGGTGTAACGTGGGCGAACCGCGGTGCACCCACAATCACTCGCGCGGCCGCGTTCTGGACTAGCTGAAGTCGCCGGATGCTCTTCAAGGGCAGCCCCATGTAGAGCACATTGCAGTATTCCAGCCTAGAGGTCACAAGGGCCCGAGTGACTGTTGTGAGGGCCTCCCGGTTCAGGTAGGGTCGCAACTGGCGCACCAGGCGAACCTGGGCAAATGCCCCCCTGGTCACAGCCGTCAAATGGTGGTCGAAAGTCAGCTGTGGGTCCAGGAGGACTCCCAAGTTGCGAACCCTATCTGAGGGGTATAAAATTTGACCCCCCAGCCTGAGCGATGGAACACTGATCGAATTATTGGGAGGAAAACACAACAGCCACTCGGTCTTCTCCGGGTTGAGTACAAGCTTGTTAGCCCTCATCCAGTCCATAACGGTCTCAAGACCCCGGTTCATCACGTCCACCGCTTCATTGAGTTGGCACGGGGCGGACAGATACAACTGAGTATCTTCCGGCTCTTTTCTGATTGAACTAGCTTTTGATAGCCTTTGTCTGCCTGGTTTCATACTTAATTTTTGCACTGACCAGGATGCGCTTCTGGGGAAACTTGGCCTCTGCCGTGAATTTGCCTTGTGGAAGTTCTTGGTCAACGGGATATTCCCAGTGGGGTCCTGTGACTTGGTCATCACAGAAACGCTTTTTGACGCCGTCCCGGTGAGGATCTATCAGTGCAAAACATCAAATCCTGAGAAGAGACGAGGACTGGTGTGGCTTCACGGAGGAGGGGGCCTTTCTGGAAGCTTCCGTAAGTTCTCCAAACACAGGCGGTCCTCAACGTACGACGACTCATTCAGTGACCGTTCAAAGTCACAATGTGGGGACTTAGGAATTGTCCTTCACCCTTATGACCTCTCCCACATCCCCCACACAAAAAGGGGGACAGGGCGGTTGTTCACACTTACGACTAAGTGCAAACACTTAGCAACCTGACTTGTACTTATGACGGCTGCGGCGTTCTGGGGTGATTTTTTAAAATATAGATTTTATCTGCTATCGATTATTTAAATTCTAGAATTTTCAACTGGATATTTCTACACATATTTCTATTTTTTTTTCCGGTCTCTGGTCTTTGACTGTAATAAACTCGATTTTGTTTTTATTTGATTGAAATGTTTGGCCTAAGAGAGAAATGGGAAAAATTGATATATTCATATTATTTATATAATATTATTTATATAATATTATTTATATAATATTATTTATATAATATTATTTATATAATATTATTTATATAATATTATTTATATAATATTATTTATATATTATTTATATATTATTTATATTATTTATATTATTTATATTATTTATATTATTTATATTATTTATATTATTTATATTATTTATATTATTTATATTATTTATGTTTACGTTTACGTTTACGTTTACGTTTACGTTTACGTTTACATTTAGATTTAGATTTAGATTTAGATTTATATATATATTTATATTTATATTTATATTTATATTTATATTTAGATTTAGATTTAGATTTAGATTTAGATTTAGATTTAGATTTAGATTTAGATTTAGATTTAGATGATTTAGATTTAGATTTAGATTTAGATTATTTATATTTATATTTATATTTATATTTATATTTATATTTATATTTATATTTATATTTATATTTATATTTATATTTATATTTATATTTATATTTATATTTATATTTATATTTATATTTATATTTATATTTATATTTATATTTATAGTTATAGTTATAGTTATATTTATATTTATAGTTATAGTTATATTTATATTTATAGTTATAGTTATAGTTATAGTTATAGTTATAGTTATAGTTATAGTTATAGTTATAGTTATATTTATATTTAGATTTAGATTTAGATTTAGATTTTTTATATTTAGATTTAGATTTATATTTATATTTATATTATTTATATTTATATTTATATTTATATTTATATTTATATTTATATTATTTATATGTATATTTATATGTATATTTATATGTATATTTATATGTATATTTATATGTATATTTATATGTATATGTATATGTATATGTATATGTATATGTATATGTATATGTATATGTATATGTATATTTATATTTATATTTATATTTATATTTATATTTATATTTATATTTATATTTATATTATTTATATTTATATTATTTATATTTATATTATTTATATTTATATTTATATTTATATTATTATTTATATTATTATTTATATTATTATTTATATTTATTTATATTTATTTATAATTTTAATATTTCAGAGAGCCACGAAAGGCTGTGTCGCTTCTTCGCCCAGGAAACCACCTCCGTGGTCGTCTCTGTCGCGTAAGGGAGCTCAGATTAATTTTGCAAGATGGGAAATTCAAATTAAACTGCCATATCCTCTATTATTATTGTTATTAATGCTATTACTACTACTACTACTTATAATAATAATAACAGCAGCATCAAGTAATACCTTACTCAGTCCTGCTGCCTATATAAGACATTACCTTAATAGCTCTGGGCCATTTTCAGGCCATTTTCCCAGTTTTCAGGCCATTTTCTGGGTCATTTGGGGGCCTTTTCCTGGGCCATATTCTGGCACTTTCTGGGCTCTTTTCAAGGCCATTTTTCACGCTGTTTCCAGACCATTTTCCGGGGAATTTTCAGGCACTTTTTTGGACTATATTCAAGACCA
>NW_028261395.1:46256169-46283669 GCF_051295495.1 Thamnophis sirtalis
ATCCATCCATCCATCCATCCATCCACCTACCTACCTACCTATCTATCATCTATCTATCTATCTATCTATCATCTATCTATCTATCTATCTATCTATCTATCTATCTATCTATCTATCTATCTATCTATCTATGTATCTATCTATCTATCTATCTATCTCTATCATCTATCTATTTATCTATCTCTTTCTCTCTGTGTGTCTTTCCTTCCCTCCCTCCCTCCTTCCATCCCTCCATCCATTATCTATTTTATCTATCTAGTCCATCTCCGGTTTAAGGATCTTTCCAGCATGGAAATGATATTTGGCCAAGGGTTGTGGCTGCAGATATTTTATTTCTGCATTTCGGTCCCATTTTTATTTCTCGGCTGGGTTCTTTACTATGATTTTACCAAGATGCATATCCCGCCAGGAATCAGCCAGGGCGGGAAACTTCGCCTCCTCTATCTGTCCGTCAGCATTGTTTTCAGACTGGTAAGTCCTTGGATTCTAGCTTCTGGTTTTTTGCTCATTTATGGAGTTTAGGGAATTTGTACTGCCGCCTATTCGCACATGGCATGCAAAACCTCATCTCAACCTAATAGAAGAAGAGCCGTATAATAAATCAATGTAATATAAAATCCATCCGTGGGTTTTCCCTGGACAAAATAGCAATTTGGTGAGCGGAAATTTGTAATGGAAAACCAAAGTTCCCAAGGGAGGGAACTGGACTTTCTGCTTTTTTTTTCTTTGAAGAGGTTTTCCTTCTCATCCAAGAAGCTTCTTGGGTGTTTTAGCCCCAAAACTTCAGAGCTTGAAGAAGAAGGTGGGATGAGAAGTGAAAGGCTAGTTTAACTGGGATAGTATAAGGTCTCTAGGAGGGCTGGACTAGAAGACCTCCAAGGTCCCTTCCAGCTCCATTCTGATTGTTTTATTGATTGAAATGGTCTGGGATCTTCTTCTTGAGCAGGGGTTGGACTAGAAGACCTCCAAGGTCCCTTCCAGCTCTATTCTGATTGATGTATTGATTGAAATGGTCTGGGATCTTCTTCTTGAGCAAAGGGTTGGACTAGAAGACCTCCAAGGTCCCTTCCAGCTCTATTCTGATTGATTTATTGATTGAAATGGTCTGGGATCTTCTTCTTGAGCAGGGGGTTGGACTAGAAGACCTCAAAGGTCCCTTCCGGCTCTTTTCTGATTGAGCTAGCTTTTGATAGCCTTTGTCTGCCTGGTTTCAGTCTTAATTTTTGCACTGAGCAGGATGTGCTTCTGGGGAAACTTGGCCTCTGCCATGAATTTGCCTTGTGGAAGTTCTTGGTCAACGGGATATTCCCAGTGGGGTCCTGTGACTTGGTCATCACAGAAACGCTTTTCGACGCCGTCCCGGTGAGGATCTATCAATGCAAAACATCAAATCCTGAGAAGAGACAAGGACTGGTGTGGCTTCACGGAGGAGCGGGCATTTCTGGAAGCTTCCGTAAGTTCTCCAAACACAGGCGGTCCTCAACTTACGACGACTCATTCAGTTTAGTTTAGTTTAGTTTAGTTTAGTTTATTTGGATTTATAGGCCGCCCTTTTCCCTGAGGGGACTCAGGGCGGCTTACAATCATTAGGGAGGGGGTGCAATTCAAAACAAACAATATGTGCCGTTCAAAGTCACAAGGTGGGGACTTAGGAATTGTCTTTCACCCTTATGACCTCTCCCACATCCCCCCGGGATCACACAAACAAAAAGGGGGACTTAGGGCCGTTGTTCACACTTACGACTCTTCCCAGTGCAAACACTTAGCAACCTGACTTGTACTTATGATGGCTGCGGCGTTCTGGGGTGATTTTTTTAAATATAGATTTTATCTGCTATCGATTATTTAAATTCTAGAATTTTCAACTGGATATTTCTACACATATTTCTATTTTTTTTCCCGGTCTCTGGTCTTTGACTGTAATAAACTTGATTTTGTTTTTATTTGATTGAAATGTTTGGCCTAAGAGAGAAATGGGAAAAATTGATATATTCATATTATTATTTATATTATTTATATTATTTATATTATTTATATTATTTATGTTGTTTATGTTGTTTATGTTGTTTATGTTGTTTATGTTGTTTATGTTTATGTTTATGTTTATGTTTATGTTTATGTTTAGGTTTATGTTTAGGTTTAGGTTTAGGTTTAGGTTTAGATTTAGATTTAATCTATATTTATATCTATATTTATATTATTTATAATTATTTATATTTATATTTATATTTATTTATATTATTTATATTTATTTATATTTATATTATTTATATTTATATTTATATTTATATTTATATTTATATTTATATTTATATTTATATTTATATTTATATTTATATTTATATTTATATTTATATTTATAGTTATAGTTATAGTTATAGTTATAGTTATAGTTATAGTTATATTTATATTTATAGTTATAGTTATATTTATATTTATATTTATATTTATAGTTATATTTATAGTTATAGTTATATTTATAGTTATATTTATAGTTATATTTATAGTTATATTTATATTATTTATATTTATGTTTTTATTTATGTTTTTATTTATATTTATATTTATATTATTTTTATTTTTATTTTTATTTTTATTTTTATTTTTATTTATATTTATATTTATATTTATATTTATATTTATATTTATATTTATATTTATATTTATATTTATATTTATATTTATATTTATATTTATATTTATATTTATATTTATATTTATATTTATATTTATATTTATATTTAATTATTTATATTATTTATATTATTTATATTTATATTTATATTTATATTTATATTTATATTTATATTTATATTTATATTTATATTTATATTTATATTTATATTTATATTTATATTTATATTTATATTTATATTTATATTATTTATATTATTTATATTATTTATATTTATATTTATATTTATATTTATATTTATATTTATATTTATATTTATATTTATATTGATATTGATATTTATATTTATATTGATATTGATATTGATATTGATATTGATATTGATATTGATATTGATATTGATATTGATATTGATATTGATATTGATATTGATATTTATATTTATATTTATATTTATATTTATATTTATATTTATATTGTTTATGTTTATGTTTATGTTTATTTATAATTTTAATATTTCAGAAAGCCACGAAAGGCTGTGTCGCTTCTTTGCCCAGGAAACTACCTCCGTGGTCGTCTCTGTCGCGTAAGGGAGCTCAGATTAATTTTGCAAGATGGGAAATTCAAATTAAAACTGCCATATCCTCTATTATTATTGTTATTAATGCTATTACTACTACTACTACTACTACTTATAATAATAGCAGCAGCAGCAGCAAGTAATACCTTACTCGGTCCTGCTGCCTATATAAGACATTACCTTAATAGCTCTGGGCCATTTTCAGGCCATTTTCACACTTTTCAGGCCATTTTCTGGGCCATTTTGGGGCCTTTTCCTGGGCCATATTCTGGCACTTTCTGGGCTGTTTCCAGACCATTTTCCGGGGAATTTTAAGGCACTTTTTTGGACTATATTCAAGACCATTTTTCTTGCTGGTATTTGTGATGCATTTTTGAATGTTCAGCTGGCTGAGTTTCATGTTTAATCAATAAAGCAAATAATAATAATAATAATAATAATAATAATAATAATAATAATAATAATATCTACAAATAATAATACTATACCTATAAATAATACCAATAAGGATAATAATAATAATAACAACAAAAACAACAATAATAATCATAGGAATGCCAATGCATTTGAAAGATTTCCTTTTGATTTACTGTTGGTTTAGATATCCATTGGCACCAAAACACCCCTACCCAGCTCAACAACGCGGCTGCTACGCGGCCATATCGTACTTTCTGAAGAACGCGACGGAGTTCCGCGTGGACCCTCAACGGATCGTGTTGGGTGGCGACAGCAGCGGAGGTGCCCTCGTGCTGGCCATTTCTCAAGAACTGGTCTTCAGAACGGACCTGCCCCGCGTCAGGGCCCACGTCCTACTCTACCCTTTCCTCCAAGCTCTGGATTTCAACTTGCCCTCTTACCAGCAGAACCAATCGGTGCCCCTTTTATTGAGGAGAAATTTTATCCGTTTTGGCCTGTTTTACCTCGCCGCAACGAAATTGAACATCGACAGTGTGATGTCCCAGGCTTACATTCCGGAACACCTCAGGGCCAAGTACCAAAAATGGATCAGCCACGAACATATTCCGGAAAAATTTAAACGCCGGGGATACGTGCCATTCGTACCCGGTCCCTTTTCAGAAGACCTTTTCAAGGAATGCGAGATAATTTTCGAAGCCAGGTTTTCGCCACTCCTGACGGAAGACGACGTCCTCCGACAGTTCCCGGAGACTTTCCTTCTGACGTGCGAATACGACATTTTCCGAGACGAAGGCTTGCTGTACAAGAAGCGGCTGGACGACAACAGGGTCCGTGTCACCTGGAAGCACCTGGAGGACGGATTCCATGGGATCTCCTTGCTGATAGGATTTGGGCCGATGGAGTTTCCCGGGACGAGAAGCAGTCTCAAAAGTGTCATCCAATTCCTCCAACGCTTCTAGAGACCCAGCGGCGGCCTCCTAGAGCCGAGGTGGCGCAGTGGTTAGGGTGCAGTACTGCAGGCCACTTCAGCTGACTGTTATCTGCAGTTCAGCGGTTCTAATCTCACCGGCTCAGGGTTGACTCAGCCTTCCATCCTTCCGAGGTGGGTGAAATGAGGACCCAGACTGTGGGGGCAATATGCTGACTCTGTAAAACACTTAGAGAGGGCTGAAAGCCCTATGAAGAGGTATATAAGTCTAGCTGCTATTGCTATTGCTAATCTCACCGGCTCAGGGTTGACTCAGCCTTCCATCCTTCCGAGGTGGGTAAAATGGGGACCCGGATTGTTGTTGGGGGTGATATGCTGACTCTGTAAACCGCTTAGAGTGGGCTGAAAGCCCTATGAAGCGGTATTGAAGTCTAACTGCTATTGCTATTGCTATTCTCCTGCTTTGTTTGTAATGCAAACCAATCAAGGAGGGAGGCAACCTGGAATTAAGGGGAAGCCTCTTTAATGTAATGGGTGCTCCATCCTTGGAGGTCTTTAAGAAAAAAGAAGAGACTGGACAGTCATTGTCTGAAATGGATGAGCAGGGGGTTGGACTAGAAGACCTCCAAAGTCCCTACCAGCTCTATTCTGATTGATTGATTGATTGATTGATTGAAATGGTCTAGGGTCTCATGTTTGAGCAGGAGGTTAGAGTAGAAGACCTCCAAGATCTCTTCCAGCTCTATTCTGATGGATGGATGGATGGATGGATGGATGGATGGATGGATTGATTGATTGATTGAAATGGTCTAGGGTTTCCTGCTTGAGCAGGAGGTTGGAGTAGAAGACCTCCAAAGTCCCTACCAGCTCTATTCTGATTGATTGATTGATTGATTGATTGATTGATTGAAATGGTCTAGGGTCTCATGTTTGAGCAAGGGGTTGGACTAGAAGATCTCCAAGGTCACTTCCAGCTCTATTCTTATGGATTGATTGATGGATTGATTGAAATGGTATATTGTCTCCTCCTTGAGCAGGGGGTTGGAGTAGAAGAACTCCAAGATCTCTTCCAGCTCTATTCTGATGGATGGATGGATGGATTGATTGATTAACTGATTGAAATGGTCTAGGGTGTCCTGCTTGAGCAGGAGGTTGGAGTAGAAGACCTCCAAGGTCCCTTCCAGCCCTATTCCGATTGAAAAGGTTGGGTTATTCTTATGATCTTCCATCCATTGCTTCTTGTCCTGCCCTCAGGTGCCTTGGAGAATAGCTTGACTCCCTCTTCTTTGAGGCAACCCCTGAGATATCGGAAGACTGCTATCATGTCTCTCCTGGTTCTTCTTTTCATTCATACCCAGTTCCTGCAACCGTTCTTCATATCTTTTAGTCTCCAGTCCCCTAATCCAGGTGGGGATTCAGATCATTAGGATGAACCAGATGTTACTTTTAATCTGATTCGCCCTACCGGTAGTTAGAAGGACTGGATGACCCCCCCCCTGCAAATTTTTCAATCCCACCTCTCCCCAATCCTCTTGTTTGATCTCCTCTGCACTCTTCCCGAAGTCTCAACATCTTTCTTTCTTTCTTTCTTTCTTTCTTTCTTTCTTTCTTTCTTTCTTTCTTTCTTTCTTTTTTCTTTTTTCTTTATTTCTTTCTT
The DNA here is from genome assembly GCF_051295495.1 of Thamnophis sirtalis. Classification (NCBI taxonomy): domain Eukaryota; kingdom Metazoa; phylum Chordata; class Lepidosauria; order Squamata; family Natricidae; genus Thamnophis; species Thamnophis sirtalis. The sequence goes on from NW_028261395.1 coordinate 46,262,387, forward strand.
TTTTCTTTCTTTCTTTCTTTTTTCTTTCTTTCTTTCTTTTTTCTTTTTTCTTTCTTCTTTCTTTCTTCTTTCTTTCTTTCTTCTTTCTTTTTTCTTTCTTTCTTTCTTTTTTCTCTTTTTCTTTTTTCTTTCTTTCTTCTTTTTTCTTCTTTCTCTTTCTTTCTCTCTCTCTCTCCCTCCCTCCCCCCTCTTTCTTTCTTTCTCTCTCTCTCTCTCTTTCTCTCTTTCTCTCTCTCTCTCTTTCTTTCTTTCTCTCTCTTTCTCTTTCTTTTTCTTTCTTTCTTTCTCTCTCTCGCTCTTTCTCTCTTTCTCTTTCTTTCTTTCTTTCTTTCTTTCTTTCTTTCTCTCTCTCGCTCTTTCTCTCTCTCTCTCTCTCTCCCTTCCTTCCTTCCTTCCTTCCTTCCTTCCTTCCTTCCTTCTTTCTTTCTTTCTTTCTTTCTCTTTCTTTCTTTCTTGTATGGTTGGTTGTTTTTTTGGTATCATGGTGACCAAAACCGGACGGCGTATTTCTTGCCTAAGTGTAAATTTGTCTTTTCTCACCATGGCGTTGCGTTTTGTGGAAGACGGAAAGCGCGGGAAGAAAATCCCTTTCACCATTCTGCGGCGACTCGTTTAAATGTACGCCTGGATGAGTTCCAGTCCCTTGTTCTTGCATTGCAGCATATAAAGAGAAAATAAATAAACGGGTTTTTATTTTATTTTAGCGTTCTGTGTTCCTTAAGGAGATCGTTGTGGAAATTCCAGGTTCCCCCCCCCCTTCCTGCTTCTGGATTCTGTTTACTGTGTGAGGCTGGCATTGCGGGCACCATGGAAAAAACAGCCTTGCTACTATCTCTTGCAATATCTTTGGTTTTGTAACGCCATGCGTAGGGCAGGTTGTAAAATGTGTTGGGCAAGTAGCAGAAGATCAAAAGTTACGTTCTGCTTTATCTCCTATCTCTGGAGAAAACTCCACCCTTCCCAAGTGAACCCAACGTCACACTGCGCTGGCCTCCTTCCCGAGAATTGGATGGAGCCTCCACAGGTATTCCTCGACAGTTGGCTTGGTGACCGTCCAAAGTTACAACGGCACTGAAAAGAGGGGACTTGGGAGCAGTGGTGGTGGGGGCAATGGTTAGAAGGCAGGATTGCAGGCTAACTCTGCCCAGCTGTCAGGAGTTCGATTCCAACAACACAGCTGCTCAAGGTCGACTCGTCCTTCCGTGGTCAGTAAAATGAGGACCCAGTTTGTTTGGGGTGATAGGCTGACTCTCTAAGTGGTTTACAAACTCAGCATTGTTGCCCCCAACAATCTGAGTCCTTATTTTACTCATCTCAGAAAGACGGAAGGCTGAGTTGACCTTGAGCCAGATTTCTCTCCTCTCCCCTCTTCTCCTCCCCTCCCCTCTTCTCTCTTCTTTTCTCCTCTCCTCTCTTCTTCTCTCCTTCTTCCCTCTGGTCCTCTCCTCTCCCCCTCCTCTCTTCTCTTCCTATAGTGACCCACCTCTTAGAAGAACTACCTATTTAATCTCAGCTGGGGAAAAGTTGCTCTGGCCAACTAGCATATCTCCATCACGAAGGCCATAATTAAAATTGATATTTAATCTGCTGAGCAATCTAAACAGTTGAAAACCTAAGTCAAATGGGGTAATTTTCAAACAGGGAACCTTTTGGAAAGAGATCGACCTGTTCTCGATTTCAGAACACGGGGTGACCAAACACGCCCAATGTAGGAGTACAAGGTTGCGGTTGAAGAGGGAATCACTCTCCCACTCTTAAAAGGACGACGTGGCAATGCACACCTCACACACACACACACACACACACACACAGACCCGGACACGGACACACAAAGGAAATTAAGCTGGGCCTGCAATTTCTTTTGACTAGATTACCAGGAAAATCTATCTATCTATCTATCTATCTATCTATCTATCTATCTATCTATCTATCTATCTATCTATCTATCTATCTATCAATCATCTATCTATAATCTCTCTCTCTCTCTCTCTCTCTCTCTCTCTCTCATCTATCTATCTATCTATCATCTATCATCTATCTATCTATCTATCTATCTATCTATCTATCTATCTATCTATCATCTATCTATCATCTCTATCTATCTATCTATCTATCTATCATCTATCTATCATATCTATCTATCATCTATCTATCTATCTATCTATGTATCTATCTATCATCTATCTATCATATCTATCTATCTATCATCTATCTATCTATCTATCTATCTATCTATCTATCTATCTATCTGTCTATCATCTATCATCTCTCTCTCTCTCTATCATCTATCATCTATCTATCTATCTATCTATCTATCTATCTATCTATCTATCTATCTATCTATCCATCTATCTCTCTATCATATCTCTCTCTCTCTCTCTCTCTCTCTCTCTCTCTCTCTATCATCTATCATCTATCTATCTATCTATCTATCTATCTATCTATCTATCTATCTATCTATCTATCTATCTATCTATCTATCTATCTATCTATTCCATCTCCAGTTTAAGGATCTTTCCAGCATGGAAATGATATTTGGCCAAGGGTTGTGGCTGCTATTTTATTTCTGCATTTCGGTCGCATTTTTAATTCTCGGCTGGGTCATTTACTACGATTTCACCAAGATGCATATCCCGCCAGGAATCAGCCAGGGCGGGAAACTTCGCTTCCTCTCTCTGAGCATCAGCATTGTTCTCACACTGGTAAGTCCTTGGATTCTAGCTTCTGTTTGTTTATTTATGGAATTTATGGAATTTATGGAATTTATACTGCCGCCTCTTGGGTATAACGACTCAAGGGACCTTACAGCGTGTAGAAACCTCATCTAAAAACAGTCAGTCTAATAGAAGAAGAGCCGTATAATAAGTTAATGTAATAAAATAGATCTGTGGGTTTCCCCTGGACAGAATAGCAATTTGGTGAGCAGAAATTTGTAGTGGAAAACCAAAATTCCCAAGTTTATTTTTTCCCAAGAGGCAACTGGACTTTCTGGTTTTTCTTTGAAGAGGTTTTCCTTCTCATCCAAGAAGCTTCTTGGGGGTTTTAGCCCAACAATCTCAGACTTGAAGAAGAAGGTGGGATGAGAAGTGAAATGCCTCCCCGAGGATAACCAGAAAGTCTAGTTTAACATTTATCTGGGATAGTATAAGGTCTCTTGAGCAGGGGGTTGGACTAGAAGACCTCTAAACTCCCTTCCAGCTCTATTCTGATTGATTGATTGATTGATTGAAATGGTCTGGGATCTCCTGCTTGAGCAGGAGGTTGGACTAGAAGACCTCCAAGGTCCCTTCCAGCTCTATTCTGGTTGATTGATTGAAATGATATAGAGGATGGTTGGACTAGAAGACCTCCAAGGTCCCTTCCAGCTCTATTCTGGTTGATTGATTGATTGAAATGGTCTGGGGTCTCCCTCTTGAGCAGGGGGTTGGACTAGAAGACCTCCAAGGCCCCTTCCGGCTCTATTCTGATTGATTTATTGATTGAAATGGTCTGGGGTCTCCCTCCTGAGCAGAGGGTTGGACTAGAAGACCTCCAAGGCCCCTTCCGGCTCTGTTCGGATTGAACTAGCTTTTGATAGCATTTGCCTGAATCCTTCGCCACCTAGAGCCAAGGTGGCGCAGTGGTTAAATGCAGCACTGCAGGCTACTGCTAGATCAGCAGTTCAGCGGTTCAAATCTCACCGGCTCAGGGTTGACTCAGCCTTCCATCCTTCCGAGGTGGGTAAAATGAGGACCCAGACTGTGGGGGTGATATGCTGACTCTCTGTAAACCGCTTAGAGAGGGCTGAAAGCCCTATGAAGCGGTATATAAGTCTACTGCTATTGCTATATATATATTCTGTCTGATTTCATTCTTAATTTTTGCACTGAGCAGGGTGCGCTTCTGGAAAGACTTGGCTTCTGCCATGAATTTGCCTTGTGGAAGCTCTTTATCAACAGTGTATTCCCACTCAGGGCCACTGACTTGGTCATCACAGAAACTCTTTTCGACACCGTCCCGGTGAGGATCTATTGGTGCAAAACTTCCAACCCTGAGTAGAGACGAGGACTGGTGTGGCTTCACGGAGGAGCGGGCATTTCTGGAAGCTTCCGTAAGTTCTCCAAACACAGATGGTCCTTGACTTATGACGACCCACTCAGTGACCAAATTGTGTGTAACGTGTAATTGATCGATCGATGCACACTTTTGCACTGTAGTATTTAATGGCAAGGGCGTTGAAGGATTGATATTACAGTATATTATTAGTTCGGCCATGCAACACTGGCAGAAAAATGGTGATTTTTTTTAAAATGTAGAATTTATCTCCTATTGATTATTTAAATTGTAGAATTTTAAACTGGATATTTCTCCAGTGTTTCTATGGTTTTTCTATGGTCTCTGGTCTTTGACTGTCTATTTTCTTTTTATTTGATTGGGCGATGAAGGAGACAGAGAAATGTTTGGGCTAAGAGAGAAATGGGAAAAATAAATGTATTCTGATTTATATTTATATTTCAATACTTCAGGAAGCCACGAAAGGCTGTGTCGCTTCTTCGCCCAGGAAACTACCTCCGTGGTCATATTTGTTGGGTAAGGGAGCGCAGATTAATTTTGCGACACGGGAAATTCAAATTAAAACTGCCATATCCTCTATTATTATTGTTATTAATGCTATTTTACAGCTGCTGTAAAAAAATCGCGCAGACTGATTATAAATTGCGGCACAATTCAGTAGCACAAATGATCCACTGGAATTTGTGCAAAAATTATAATATTAAAACAGCAACAAACTGGTGGGAACATCAGCCTGAAAAAGTCACCGAAAATCAGATGGTCAAGATCTTGTGGGATTTCCGTATACAAACCGACAAAATACTGGCGCATAATACACCAGACATCACACTGGTTGAGAAAAACAAGGTCACAATCATAGACATCGCAATACCAGGGGATAGCAGGGTCGCCGAGAAGGAACATGAAAAAATCGCAAGATACCAGGGCTTAAAAATCGAAATTCAACGACTATGGCACAAACCAGCAGTGGTAATTCCAGTGGTAATTGGCACACTGGGTGCTATTCCAAAAGCACTGGAATTACATTTAAAACAGTTAAAAATTGACAAAATCACCATCAGTCAAATGCAAAAAGCCGCACTGCTTGGATCTGCACGCATATTACGAAAATACGTTACGACGTCCCAGGCCCCTGGGTGGGGCCTGACTAGTAACCAATGCCAAATCCGGCGAAACAACTGGCCGCTGTGATACAATTGTATAATAATAATAATAACAACAGCAGCAACACCAAGTAATACCTTACTCGGTCCTGCTGCCAATATACTCAGACATTATCTTAATAACTCTTAGGACTTTAGTTAGGACTTGGAACTGTTCAGCTTTTACTAGTCCCGGACTGTGAACTGAAGAGTAAATCTTTAATAATAACATAATGCCTATGTTAAATTTCCCAACGATATCCTAATTAATTCATAATTATCGAGTTAAGGTTTCAGTACAAAACCAGTGATTTATTAAGTACTCATTAGGCAAGATCTGCTCGCAGCCAAGCCTGTGCTTTGTTTGATTTTTCTTCTGAACTTTACCCCTGTTCCTTCCTTCTGACCCGCGAATACGACATTTTACGAGACGAGGGCTTGCTGTACAAGAAGCGGCTGGACGACAACGGGGTGCGTGTCACCTGGAAGCACCCGGAGAACGGATTCCATGGGATCTCCTTGCTGATAGGACTTGGGCCGATGGAGTTTCCCGGGACGAGAAAGGATTTTAAGAATATCACCCAAGTCCTCCAACGCTTCTAGAAACCCAGCGGCCTCCTTCTGCTTTGTTCGTCTTCCCAGCTTGATGATCTTGTCCAGTGTGTGTGTGTGTGTGTGTGTGTGTGAGAGAGAGAGAGAGAGAGAGAACCACGCACAACTCCTATTTGTTTGAGTGGTGTGTGTGCCACCCCCTCCACTCGTATGAATGGAACTCTTGAATGACAAACTGTTCTACTGGTGGATTGTTCTCCTGGTACATAGCAGTACGGGGTATACCCCATTTCAGGTGGTGAGTTGGGTGAACTTTGTGGGTGTGTCCTCCACATGAACACCTGCAGCGCGCGCATGCGTCTTACCCCCCCAGCGCCCCTTTCTGCAACACTCCAGCTGCTTGGCGGAGTGTCGCGCAGGCGCTATATGCGCCGTGCGCGCATAAGTGCCGAAGACTTTAAAGTAGTGTTTCTCAACCTTGGCGACTTTAAGTCCTGAGGACTTCAACTCCCAAGTCGCCGAGGTTGAGAAACACTGCTTTAAAGAAAGGTAATAGCAATAGCAATAGCAGTAGACTTATATACCGCTTCATAGGCCTTTCAGGCCTCTCTAAGCGGTTTACAGAGAGTCAGCATATCACCCCCAACAATCTGGGTCCTCATTTTACCCACCTCGGAAGGATGGAAGGCTGAGTCAATCCTGAGCCGGTGAGATTTGAACCGCTGACCTGCTGATCTAGCAGTAGCCTGCAGTGCTGCATTTAACCACTGCGCCACCTTGGCTCAGGTAAGGACAACGGGCGGGTGGGCGGACCCTTTGGGGCACGGTACCAGAATGGTACCCAGTGCTCCGGGCAGGCTCCGGCACGCCCGTACTGGGCCATACCGCCTGCAACCCACCACTGCTATCTATGAGTGTCCACGGGAACCTTCTACCGATGTGACTATGAAAGATTGGTTAGAACACCATGCAGTCAATATGGGAACGTGTCCGAACTGTAGCAGCTGAGGTTTACAAGAAGCAAGCGGATTAGCAATAGCAATAGCAGTTAGACTTATATACCGCTTCATAGGGCTTTCAGCCCTCTCTAAGCAGTTTACAGAGTCAGCATATTGCCCCCAACAACAATCCGGGTCCTCATTTTACCCACCTCGGAAGGATGGAAGGCTGAGTCAACCTTGAGCCGGTGAGATTTGAACTGCCGAACTGCCGAACTAGCAGTCAGCTGAAGTGGCCTGCAGTACTGGCACCCTAACCACTGCGCCACCTCGGCACCTCGGATTAGAAATGGAGCCAACAACCCCTGTTGAGGGTAGGGGATAAAGTGTTCCTTTCTACAAAATACCCCCACCTTAGGGTGTCGGGTGGGACGTTGGGCCCTAAATTCATAGGTCCATTCCCGGTTGTATGGATAATTAATCCATTTACTGTGGAACTCAAGCTTCCCCCTATGTTGGGGGAAACCCATCCAGTGCGCCACAGTAGCCGCCTTTGAAGAGCGTATGTGACATTTCTACGCAGTGGTCCCAGGCAGTTGTCTTCGCCGATTCAGGTTAGGGAGGAGCAGCATTATGAATTTGCCCAAATCCTCGATTCTCGTAGCAATAGCAATAGCAGTTAGACTTATATACTGCTTCATAGGGCTTTCAGCCCTCTCTAAGCGGTTTACAGAGACAGCATATCGCCCCCACAGTCTGGGTCCTCATTTCACCCACCTCGGAAGGATGGAAGGCTGAGTCAACCCTGAGCCGGTGAGATTAGAACCGCTGAACTGCAGATAACAGCCAGCTGAAGTGGCCTGCAGTACTGCACCCCTAACCACTGTGCCACCTCGGCTCGTAGGCATCAGCCACCCTTCCCCTCTCACCGTGAGAACTTTATGAGTTGACACAGAGTTGCTGTCCTTCGCGCGAATACTGGGTGGGGTTAATAGGTGGCGGCATCATCACTGGGGGGGACAGGAAGGGGTGGTGGTGTATGGGTGATTAAAGGTGGGTCCAAGAACATATATTACAATGGTGTAGTTTGCTTTGCTTATTTGCCTTTGTGCTACGTGTCATCTAGTGCCGGTTATCGCAAGTTTTGCAACAATACAGATTAAAGCATTTGCAACCCCTTCCTTCTGTGTTTGCGTCCTTGATGACTGCCTTGAAGGTGACAATGATTTCTATGGTGTGCAGAAGACCACACACACACCCTAAAATAACCCCTGTGGGAAGGGTGTCCCAGTTGAGCCTCACCTGTGGCTCCATGCCCCGTTCAGACAAAGATCTTCTCATGTGGTGTGGTGATGTGAGAGAGCACGGCATTATCTGATCCTATCAGCCCTTCACACGAAATGAGGATTGCAGGATATGACCACGATTAACCTTTCCTGTCCACACCAACCGTATCCTGGGACAAAGTGCTCCCCCCTCCCCTAATAATGCTCCAATATTTGAGGGGCTGCCCCAAAGAAGAGGGCTGGATTGAGGGGTGGGTGGTCCACCTATTCCCCCAAACACCTGAAGGCAGGAGAAGAAGCAAGGGATGAAAACTCATCAAGGAGAGAGGCAACCTAGAATTAAAGGAGACATTTCCTGACAGGGAGAACAATTAAGACAGTGGAGCTTGCTTTCCATCAGAGGTTGTGGGTGCTCCATCACTGGAGGTCTTCAAGAAGAGATTGGGCAGTCCTTTGTCTGAAAGGGTCTAGGCTGTCCTGCTTGAGCAGGGGGTTGGACTAGAAGACCTCTAAGGTCCCTTCCAGCTCCATTCTAATTGATTGATTGATTGAAATGGTCTAAGGTCTCCTGCTTGAGCAGGGAATTGGACTAGAGGACCCCCAAGGTCCCTTCCAGCCCTATTCTGATTGATTGATTGATTGGAATGGTGTAGGGTCTCCTGCTTGAGCAGGGGGTTGGACTAGAAGATCTCCAAGGTCCCTTCCAGCTCTATTCTGATTGATTGATTGAAATGGTCTATGGTCTCCTGCTTGAGCAGGAGGTTGGACTAGAAGACCTCTAAGGTCCCTTCCAGCTCCATTCTAATTGATTGATTGATTGAAAACTGGTCTAAGGTCTCCTGCTTGAGCAGAGGTTTGGACTAGAAGACCACCAAGGTCCCTTCCCACTTTGTTATTCTATATTCTAGGTTGTGGGTGCTCCACCACTGGAGGTAATGGGTGGGGAGGAGAAGGCCATCCTTGCTGAGGGATGAGAGAATGGACAATGTTATCTTTTGTCATTGTGGTCATTCAATGACCCCATAATCCCTTGTGGGGTGGAATCTGGACGACTGAATGGAGCTGAGTGTTTACTACCCTTCCTGTCACCAGTCCGGAGTTTTGTTCAGCAGATATATTCTCAGCGTGCCACGAAATAGAAAAATATTGGCCTCTACCTAGGAGGGAACTCACAGCCTCCTGATTGCTTCCAATTCTAGGCCATTGCCCCACTCCACAATGTTATCAGTCCCTCAACTGGGGGCTCTTCACATCCCCTTTGGGGTAGGGCTGCCCCCCCAAATATCTCTTCATACGTGACCCACAATCCGTTGACTCCTTTCCAACCTAGCACCATTGCAACATCAGAAAATGAGAAGGGAGTCAACCAATGCACAATGTTGGGGATTAAGCCCTTATAATGACCGTCTTAGGACTTCTGGCCTAAGGTTCATGGGAGGAGGAGCCCGAGAAGAGGTGGCCCTTCAGAGAAATCCAAGCACTGAGAGATCTCTTTCACACTGGATTTCCTAATCCAGTTATAGAAAGTCAAGGATCCATCCAGTGGAGCCTCCCACCAGATCTTCTCTTCTACCAGGTCCTTCTTGTAGGTGTCTCCATAATGGGTGGAGAGGAAAAGGGCATCCTTCTTATAGGTATCTCCATAATAGGTGGAGAGGAGAAGGTCATTCTTCTTGTAGGTATCTTTATAATAGGTGGAGAGGAGAACGTCGTCCTTGTAGGTGTCTCCATAATGGGTGGAGAGAAGGCCATCCTACTTGTAGGTGTTGCCATAATAGGTGGAGAGGAGAAGGCCGTCCTTGTAGGTGTCTCCATAATGGGTGGAGAGAAGGCCGTCCTACTTGTAGGTGTCTCCATAATAGATGGAGAGGAGAAGGCCGTCCTTGTAGGTGTCTCCATAATGGGTGGAGAGGAGAAGGCCATTCTTCTCCTTATCAATACCAACCAATCTGTTTTTCCCATGGATCGACAACTGGGCTCTTCACCGCCTCTGCGGACAAGTTGATAAGAGGAGAAGGCGCATCCTTCTGTCCCAGACAAGGTGCAATGAGGTCCCACTGGAAGCACCTGGCCTGTCTTCTTGTTGGAACTGCTATCTTCCCAGCCATCTTCCTGGTCTCAGTGGTCATCCAGTATGTCCAAACCGTGTATCCTCCTGATATTGATCAAGTCTTGTTGCTTTACATGTTCAATACGTGGATAATCTCGAGCGTCCTGCTAGTAAGTCTTTCTTTTGTTCTTTTTCTTTTTAAAATATATCATTATTATTATTATTATTATACAATTGTATCACAGCGGCCAGTTGTTTCGCCGGATTTGGCATTGGTTACTAGTCGGGCCCCACCCAGGGGCCTGGGACGTCGTAACGTATTTTCGTAATATGCGTGCAGATCCAAGCAGTGCGGCTTTTTGCATTTGACTGATGGTGATTTTGTCAATTTTTAACTGTTTTAAATGTAATTCCAGTGCTTTTGGAATAGCACCCAGTGTGCCAATTACCACTGGAATTACCACTGCTGGTTTGTGCCATAGTCGTTGAATTTCGATTTTTAAGTCCTGGTATTTTGCGATTTTTTTCATGTTCCTTCTCGGCGACCCTGCTATCACCTGGTATTGCGATGTCTATGATTGTGACCTTATTTTTCTCAACCAGTGTGATGTCTGGTGTATTGTGCGCCAGTATTTTGTCCGTTTGTATACGGAAATCCCACAAGATCTTGACCATCTGACTTTTTCAGGCTGATGTTCCCACCAGTTTGTTGCTGTTTTAATATTATAATTTTTGCACAAATTCCAGTGGATCATTTGTGCTACTGAATTGTGCCGCAATTTATAATCAGTCTGCGCGATTTTTTTTACAGCAGCTGAGTATGTGATCAACAGTTTCATCAGCTTCTTTGCAAAGTCTGCATTTGGCATCATCAGAGGATTTTTCAATTTTGGCCTTAATGGCATTTGTGCGGATAGCTTGTTCTTGCGCAGCCAGGATTAGTGACTCTGTTTCTTTCTTTAATGTACCTGTTGTTAACCATAACCAAGTTTATTATTATTATTATTATACAATTGTATCACAGCGGCCAGTTGTTTCGCCGGATTTGGCATTGGTTACTAGTCGGCCCCCACCCCACCCATTATTATTATTATTAAAGTTATAGAGTCTGATTATGTGGATGGGTGAGCGAATACTTTTGGCAATAGGGTGTACATTTATATTGTGTGTGAATAGAGTTGGTTCTGGGTATCATTCCTATTAATCCAATTCACAATAACAATATTAGTAATCTCTATCCCATTCCTCAAATATAAGTCACCCTTATTATATTGTTCAAATGTATATATTCAAAAAATGTCTAACTCATCTTTATCTTTGCCTTCCTCTATATCTTTCTTCTTCTATCTGAACGTTTCTCTATTATATATAAACAAATAGAGCTAAGTTTCATTTATATTGATCCAGTTTATGCTAACGTTGTTAATAATCTCTATCATATTTATCAAATTTATACAATCATTATATTATACATCTCATCTTTAGTGCTTCAATTCTCATCCGTTCTTCCATTTTAATCCGATTCACAATAATGGTATAAACAAAGCTAACTAGATTATCATACATGTTGATCCAATTCACATTAACATTTTTGATTATCTCCATCACATTAATCAAATTATAGTCTTGTTACATTGTTAAGATATACATTGAAAGAAAAACACCGAACGTCTGCAAACTTCTATTATTTTTATTCATCCCATAAGCAATTCGTATTTTAATATTTCCCCTATCTATTTTTATTTCTGCCTCTCTAGCTTATAATAGGCTAATTTAATATTTAAAGGGCAATTTGTTTACCCATCTATTTTTTTAGTGCTTCAATTCCTTCGGATACTTTTCCCATGAACTTTGGGAGAGGAGAATTGTGTGGGTTTGTTCTTTCCTTACAAGATTAGAACTGGCCCAAATTTATCCACGCCCCCATCAAAATCTTGGCATCTTGAACAAAAAAAATCAGCGAAACTGACTTGGTCACCTCCTTGTTCAGATTTGGAAGGGACTGGAATTAAGAGGGACACCCTTCATCACACAGCTGTGTCGTAACCGGGCGCGTACCTTTAACACGTGGAATAAGTTGTGGGCAGAGGCCTGAGAATGTGGTTCGGGGCCTTGGAGGTCTTCTAGTCCAACCCCCTGCTCAAGCAGGAGATACTATATCAATCAATCCATCCATCAATTGATCAGAATAGAGCTGGAAGGGGCCTTGGAGGTCTCCTAGTCCAACTCCCTGCTCAAGCAGGAGATACTACATCAATCAATCAACCCCTCCATCCATCAATTGATCAGAGTAGAGCTGGAAGGGGCCTTGGAGGTCTTCTAGTCCAACCCCCTGCTCAAGCAGGAGACCTTAGACCATATCAATCAATCAATCAATCAATCAATCAGAATAGAGCTGGAAGGGGCCTTGGAGGTCTCCTAGTCCAACCCCCTGCTCCAAGCGAAAGACCTTATACCAGAATCTCCCCAAATTAACTTCTCCCCTTTCGTCGTTTGGCTAACAGGGAATCGTTTTAGAGGCCCTCGGCTTGTCCACCGTCCCTAAAGTCCTACGGCTGTTCATGGAGGGAATCCGCCCGGGGAAGGATCCGTCCGTGGTCGCTCAGGATCAGGATTTCGACGGGGTGCCAGTGACCATCTACACGCCCAAAACAGCGCCGACTGCGAAAAGAAAAGCTGTGGTTTTTTTCCATGGTGGATGTGGCGTCATAGAAAGCATCGGTAAGGGAACGGGGACGTATTCCAAGCCAAGCTTGGATTGCTAAATTTAAGACGGTTGGGGAATCTCAAGCAATCAGCTGAAACTCTGTTCATGAAGTCAGTCTCTCTCTCTCTCTCTCTCTCTCTCTCTCTCTCTCTCACACACACACACACACACACACACACACACACACACACCTACCTCAATCAATTAGGACAGAGTTGGAAGGGGCCTTGGAGGTCTTCTAGTCCAACCCCTTGCTCAAGCAGGAGACCCTAGGCTATTTCAATCAATCAGAGTAGAGCTGGAAGGGACCTTGGAAGTCTTCTAGTCCAACCCTCTACTCAAACAGACCATATCAATCAATCAATCAATCAATCGGAATAGAGCTGGAAGGGACCTTGGAGGTCTTCTAGTCCAACCCTCTACTCAAGCAGGAGACCCTAGACCATTTCAATCAATTAGAACAGAGTTGGAAGGGGCCTTGGAGGTCTTCTAGTCCAACCCCTTGTTCAAGCAGGAGACCCTATATCATTTCAATCAATCAGAGTACAGCTGGAAGGGGCCATGGAGGTCTTCTAGTCCAACCCTCTACTCAAGCAGGAGACCTTAGACCATATCAAGCAATCAATCAAATCAATCAATCGATCAATCAGAATAGAGCTGGGTGAGACCTTGGAGGTCTTCTAGTCGAACCCCCTGATCGAGCAGGAGACCCTAGACCATTTCAATCAATCAGAGTAGAGCTGGAAGGGGCCTTGGAGGTCTTCTAGTCCAACCCCCTGCTCAAGCAGGAATATCAATCAATCAATCAGAATAGAGCTGGGTGAGACCTTGGAGGTCTTCTAGTCGAACCCCCTGATCGAGCAGGAGACCCTAGACCATTTCAATCAATCAGAGTAGAGCTGGAAGGGGCCTTGGAGGTCTTCTAGTCCAACCCCTTGCTCAAGCAGGAGACCTTAGACCATATCCATCAATCCATCAAATCAATCAATCAATCAATCAATCAGAATACAGCTGGGTGAGACCTTGGAAGTCTTCCAGTCCAACCCCCTGATCGAGCAGGAGACTCTAGACCATTTCAATGTCAATCAATCAATCAGAATGGAGCTGGAAGATACCTAATTTCCTGCTACTGTTCTTCCTGTGTTTTTGCCTCCAGGCCTTTCAGCTTCCTAATTGCTGTGATCTGCATTTTTTTTTCCCAAAGCTTCAACCTCCTTTTTGGTATGTGGTAACCAAAACTGGGTGCACCATTCCAGATGTGGCCTTACTAAGGGCTTATAAAACAGTGTTAATCCTTCAGCCGGTTTTGCTCCTGTTATACAACCCAGGACCGGATTAATTTATTTGTCTGCTGCCATGGCCCACGGCTGGCTCAGGTTTAATGGATCGTCCGGTAGACCAACCCCCCCCCCCTGCTTGAGCAGAAGACCCTAGACCCTTTCAATCAATCAATCAATCAATCAATCAATCAATCAATCAATCAAAATAGAGTTGGAAGCGACCTTGGGTGTCTTCTAGTCCAAACAGCACCGGTTTTGAGTTAGGTTTCCCCTAATCTTTGCTTCTCCCTTTTTTTCTTGCTTAGGTATCAAACCTTGCTTCTCTCCACGTTAAATGCCATGTTGTTGAATCAGGTCCCCTTGTTCGATCTTTAGGGACCCTCCACCTGTCTTCTGGGGTGTCAGCTAATCCTGCCAGCTTAGTGTCATCTGCAAATATTGTTGAGTTCCCCTTCTACTCCAAGTCAACCAAGTCATTTACGAAGATGTCGGGAGAACTCTGAGCCGATAATGTTGCTGTCAAAGAGTTATTCTAGTCCAACTAGTTAGATGCAAGAATCTGAAGCAACAGAAAATGGATATTTAGATGCCCATAGAGATTAACAGGGAGTATTCCCTTGGTAAACACTGGGCACGGATATTTATCCAGACCATTATAGCCTTACTCACTATAATCAACCAATATCTGTGCTTATGCCAACCACACCTAACGCTTTGGCAATTTTCAATATTGCCACAGCATTTTAGACATGGCTCCGTAATCGGATCTGATATCCGATACAACGAAGTCAATGGTGGGTTCCGGTATGGTCCACCACATGAATGCACGCAGTGTGTGTCCAAGCGTGGTTCACCGACAAAAGGGCGAACGACAAAACCGTGCCTGACTAAACCGCGGTGGCAAAACCGTGTGTTCTAAAGTGCTCCGACGAATGAGCGCTGAATCGCGCCGACAACAGCGCGGTGACAGAAGCGCGCTGTAAAACTAACCCTAACCCTAACCGTAAACATAACGCTAACCCTAACCCTAAACGTAACGCTAAACCTAACCCTAAACCTAACCCTTACCTTAAGTTAAATCGGCTTTCTGTCGCCGCGCTGTTGTATAGCACCCTTCTGTCTCCGCGCTGTTGTTGGCGCGTTGATGACATCACAGTTTTAGCGACGCAGTTTAGTCGGGGCGCGGTTCTGTCGTTCGCCCTTTTGTCGGGTCACGTGCAAGCGTACTTATTACCCGCAACGCTCTGCGACGCTGGAGCTGCTCGGCGGAGCACCATACTGGAGCCCTGGTGTTCCCGGCAGGCACAGGTACGCCCATCACCAGGGCGTGCCGGTTCTAACCCACCACTGAACAAAGTACTGTTAAAACTAAAAATCTTACAGCATTTCCGGATCCCTTACATCAGCGGATAGCTGAGTTCCTATCAAACAGGCCACAAACAGTTAAAATAGGGAGAGCCCAGTGGTATTAAAAAAAATAGTTCTGTGGGAGTGGCTTGGTGGGCATGGCAAGGGAAGGATATTGCAAAATCCCCATTCCCACCCTACGCTGGGGCCGGCCAGAGGTGGCATTGGCCAGTTCTCCGGGAGGGTTTATTTTCAGGGGAGGTCTTATTTGAACACATGCGCTCAAAAGCCCGATTGGGCTTATTATCCAGGGAGGGTTTATTTTCGGGGGCGGTCTTATTATTTTTGAGGTTCCACCACAAAATCACGGAGGACAAAATCGCGCTCGACGAAAGCGCGCATTTGACGTCATCACAGCGCGACGAAAACATCGCGCTGTGATCGAAAAATGTAAAAATAAAGCTAAAACCTTCCCCTAACCCCCCCAAACCTACCCCTAAACCTACCCCTAAACCTAACCCTTAACCTAACCCTAAATCTAACCCTAAACCTAACCGTTAACGTAACGAAAAACCTAACGCTAACCCTTAACCTAACGCTAAACCTAACGCTAACACTCTAAACCTGACCCTAACCCTTAACCTAACCCTTACCTTTATGTGAATCGGCTTGCTTTAATTTTAATTTTATTTCAATTCTTAATTTTTTTCGTCGCGCTGTGATGACGTCACATGCGCGCTTTCGTCGAGCGCGATTTTGTCCTCCGCGCTTTTGACGGGTCACGATTTTTGAGGTGCAGGAGGTGGTGAGCGTGGTCACCTCACGGCTGCTGCTGTGTTGCAATATTTTCAGGGAGGGCTTATTTTTTGAGGGAGGGCTTATTTTAGCGCAGTAGTGCCTGCTGGAATCAGGGTAGGGAAAGTGCTTTGCGGGAATGAAATTTTCAACCACTGTATAACTCATCGATGTTCGTTTCAGCTCATTACGAAAGAATGATGCTGTACATTACCAAAGAAGTGGATTCGACTGTGGTCATGGTTAGGTGAGTGGTATTTCCTTGTCTCTTTAATCTGCAGTAGGTAGGCAAGTTGCCCCCCCCCACTCCATTCGCTGCGCCGATAACTCGCCGCGGGCCAGGAGTGACACGAGTATCAACAAAACGGTGAAAACAGAACTGTTAAAAAGAAAATAAAGCTGCCCAAGGGAGGGACAAAACGAAACGTGAATGACCCCAAAAAATATTTTTTTTAAATTATTTGAAAGAATAATTCAGTTGTTGAATTGTCCCACAGCGAGTTGGCCTCACCGAGTTTATCTGAAAATAGGACCGGGTCTTATATGAGTTTTTGCTCCAAAAGCCGCATTAGGACTTATTTTCCTGTTAGGTCTTATTTGGGGGTGGTGGTCTAGGGCCCCCTCTTGGGCAAGGGGGTGGACTAGAAGGCCTCCAAGGTCCCTTCTGACTCTATTCTGGATTGACTGAAATTGTCTAAGGCAGAGGTAGTCAACCTTTTTATACCTACCACCCACTTTTGTATCTCTGTTAGTAGTAAACATTTCTAACCACCCACCGGTTCCACAGTAATGGTGATTTATAAAGTAGGGAAGCAACTTTACTTTGGCCTGAACAAAACAAAACAAATTATTGATTACTGTTAATTTTAATTCTTTTTTTAAAAAAAGTGTCATTGTCAATTTTAATTGGGTTTGGGATATCCTATTTAATCTCTTTTTAACTTTTGTATTGTGTGTTTCTTTTTAATGTTGTACGCCGCCCTGAGTCCTTGGGAGGAGGGCGGCATATAAATCGAATAAATTTAAACCTACTTTATAAAATCTATCAAGCAGAGCTACAGCAAACCCACCATGAAAGCTGGAACGCCCACTAGTGGGCGGTAGGGACCAGGTTGACTACCACTAAAGTCTCCTGCTTGAGCAAGGGGTAGACTAGAAGATCTCCAAGGTCCCTTCCGGCTCTATTCTGGACAGATTGTAAAATGTCTAGGGGCCCCTCTTGGGCAAGGGGTGGACTAGAAGACCTCCAAGGTCCCTTCTGGCTCTATTCTGGATGGATTGGAATTGTCTAAGGTCTCCTGCTTGAGCAAGGGGGTAGACTAGAAGATCTCCAACGTCCCTTCTGGCTCTATTCTGGACAGATTGTAAAATGTCTAGGGCCCCCTCTTGGGCAAGGGGTAGACTAGAAGACCTCCAAGGTCCCTTCTGGCTCTATTCTGGATTGATTGGAATTGTCTAAGGTCTCCTGCTTGAGCAAGGGGGTAGACTAGAAGATCTCCAACGTCCCTTCCGGCTCTATTCTGGACAGATTGTAAAATGTCTAGGGCCCCCTCTTGGGCAAGGGGTGGACTAGAAGACCTCCAAGGTCCCTTCTGGCTCTATTCTGGATGGACTGGAATTGTCTAAGGTCTCCTGCTTGAGCAAGGGGGTAGACTAGAAGACCTCCAAGGTCCCTTCAAGCTCTATTCTGATTGATTGAAATATTCCAGAGCCATGATGGCAAAAGGGCGTTGGTACTTACCTGATACGCCTCTTCTAATAAGGTGGAGATAGCATCTGTGCATGGTTTGACATTGTCTACCTTCTGATTGAACCGAGTCTGATTAAAGATAGTTAAGACACGTCCCCCGTCGCTAGCTTTACCCAGCTTTTCGGCCAAGAAAAAAAACTTAAGACAAGACTCGGCGTCTCATCAACAGTCAACTTTAGTAAACAGTAATTTATTAGCAATCAATTCTTTGCAAACAGCCACTCGATCAAGAGCAACTTGTATAGATCTCCGTGATACTCTTGGTATAACAGGTCATACAGTGGATCAATCGTTCAGAAGGGAGGGGATGGATGCTATCTCCACCCTATTAGACGAGGCGCGTCAGGGAAGTACCAACACCCTTTCTCAATAGAGGTGGAGATAGCATCCTTGCGTAGGGCGTATCCAAGCCATATTGTCCCCAACAGGAGGGATTCAGACTGATCCGAAGTAGGACTGGCCGGACGAAGACCCTGCCCTCCGCAGACGCAAATTTATCCAATTTATAGCTGATGATGAATGGGGAAGGTGGCCGCCCTGCGGATCTCCTCCACGGAGCCCTGCGTAGCCGAAGCTGCTGTAGTGGCCGGACTTAGCAATAGCAATTAGACTTATATACCGCTTCATAGGGCTTTCAGCCCTCTCTAAGCGGTTTCCAGAGTCAGCATATCGCACCCCACAGTCCGGGTCCTCATTTCACCCACCTCGGAAGGATGGAAGGCTGAGTCAACCTTGAGCCGGTGAGATTAGAACCGCCGAGCTGCAGATAACAGTCAGCTGAAGTGGCCTGCAGTACTGCACCCCTAACCACTGCGCCACCTCGGCTCTTTTACAACCTCTCGTAGAATGAGTAGTGATGCCCCTGGGCAGCTGCTCCTGTTGGGAAACATATGCCCAAGCTATGCAGCCCCTTAGCCGCATGGTTGCTGCAGACACCTTCCTTCCCAGAGTCGTGAGCTGAAACGACACGAATAGACTTTCCGACCTCCGAGAGTCGGCGGAGCGACTGGTATAGATCTTAAGGGCCCGTCGCATGTCCAGCTTGTGCCGCCTTCTCTCCAAGGGATGGGTGAGGGGTAAAACGACCCCTTGGGCCCGGTGTAAGACGCATGTGCTTGCGCAGGAGGGGCGCCACCCCCTCCCCAGCCCGTTTTTGGTCCCAGGAGGCTTCAGCCCAAAACGGGCCACAGGGGAGGTTGTACGTTCATGGGTGGGCGGGAAGCACAGGTGAGTGAGCTTGCATGCGCAGGGGGGGGGCAGAGTGTCCGAGGGGAGGAGGTCGCGAGCTTTTCATTATGCCCGTGGGCACGCATGCACGCACTGTCACACATGCGCACATGCTTTCGGCATGCGAGGACAAAAAAGTTAGCCATCACCGGTCTAGGGTCTCCTGCTTGAGCTGGACTAGAAGACCTCCAAGGTCCCTTCCGGCTCTATTCTGATATAGATAATTTGTTACAAATCCAAGCAAAAACTGAACTCTTCAGTGTACCCCATTGGGTCAGGAACCCATCACCCATCATTTTCTCCTCCTTCCAGGTACAGACTTGGGCCCGAGAACCCTTTTCCAACCCAGTACGTCGAATGTCTGAAGGCGGCCATCTTCCTCATGAAACACGCAGGTGATTACGGGGTGGACAGTTCCCGTATTATCATTTCCGGAGACAGCTTCGGGGGGTGTGTTGCCGCGCACATCTGCCAGGTACTGGCGGACCGGAGCGACCTTCCCAAGGTCTACGCCCAAGCGTTGATCTACCCCGTGCTTCAGGCCTTGGATTTGTCCTTGCCGTCCTATCAGCAGAACCGCCGTAGTCCCATCTTGTGGCGTAGGCTAGTTCCCTTCCTCTGCTGCTATTTCTTCAACAAGCCCACTTCTTTTGTGGACGATATCCTGAAGAACAGCCACGTCCCCGAGGCCACCCGCCGGAAGTACCACAAGTGGGTGAGCGCCGACCACATCCCGGAACGGTTCAAAGCCAGAGGCTACACGCCGCCGCCGCCGCCTCCGTTTAACCCTCGGCTGCACGACGAAGTAAAAGTGCTGCTCACCGAAATGTGCTCGCCCTTGATCGCCGAGGATGCGGTCATCTCCAAGCTCCCGCAGACCTTCCTGTTGACCTGCGAATTTGACGTCCTTCGCGACGACGGGTTGCTGTACATGAGGCGGCTGACGGACAACGGCGTACCGGTAACCTGGAGCCACGTGGAGGACGGCTTCCATGGGATAGCCGTGGTCTCCGGGTATCGCTTCATGTCCTTTTCTATAGCCGAAAGGATTGTGCACGATTTCATCGATTTTATCCGACGCTTGTGAGACCAAAACGAAACAGAGAGGACGACGGCGGCCTTTTGATCTTCTTTCCAGGGAATCCGGTGGCCCAGACTCGCAGTCCCCTTGGGATAAACTGGTTGGACTCCCAAACCAGGGTCTTCCCCACCCAAACGCAGCTCTTAAAAATGAAGAACTCATGAAGAAGATTCTATTCAATTCTGTTCTGTTCTATATTCCCGTAATGACAAACCTGGCACGCGGCGCCATTTGTTAGGGGCACACGAGGCGTTGCCCTGTCAGCTCCAGCGTGCAGGTGTGCGCTGGCCAGCTGACTTCGGCCTTCTTTTTCGGCCATTTCCCCGCCTCCGGAGGCTTCCTTGAAACGAAAAACCCGCCAACACGCAAACCGGAGGTTTGGGAACGGACTTCCGGTTTGCGCGTTGGGCTGTTTTTCGCCCCCCCCCCCGCCAGAGCCTTCAGGGAAGCCTCCAGAGGGCTTCCAGGGGGCGGAGAGGCTGTTTTTGCGCTCCCCAGGGTCCTAGAAAGCCTCTGGAGCTGGGGGAGGGTGAAAAATGGGTTCATCGCAGGCCAAAAGCGGGGGGCTGGTGGTGGTGTATTTGCACGCACATGCATGCAGGGGGGGATATCGCGCATGCCCCCCTCTGTGCTCCCCCTGCTTTTGGCACGCGATCCGAAAACGATTAGCCATCCCTGCTATATTCTCTTCTGTTCTATATTCTATTCTGCATTCTATTCTGTTCCAACAATTCAATTATTAAAAAATAATTGTAAAAACGTTTTAACTTTTTATCATTCGCATTCGTCCTGCCCCTGTTCCTTCCATGATTTTATTCTGCCATTTCTTTGATATTAGCGTTAAGTCTTTTCCCGTGGCCAGTTGTCCTAGGTAGACCCATATAACACTCAACACCGCGTTAATTTTACAACCTGCTTTACATTTCATTCATTTCAGAATATACCCCGTTACCAAAGAAACCTTTATTGATTTCTCCCACGTACAACTACCGGTCTGACGCCATAAATCCAATTTGACACGAATAGGAGTTGTTCCGAATGTCCCTTTCAAACCGGATGTACTTAATGAAGTGGA